>NC_061102.1:52214519-52217019 GCF_015104395.2 Macrobrachium nipponense | reverse complement strand
TGATTGGTCGCAAGGTGACTCCCGTTAGCGAAGCGTGAGATGACGAAATCCGCCGCTGTTGCGCTGTGGCTGGAGGGCTCCAAGGTCGCTTGCTGGTTGCTTTGTCTGTCCGTCCGCACCTATTTTTCTGTCCGCCATCAGATCTTAAAAACTACAGAGGGTAGAGGGCTGCTAATTGGAATGTTGATCATCCACCTTCCAATCGTCAAACATACCAAATTGCAGCCCTCTAGCCTGAGTAGTTTTTATTTCAAGATTAAATTTAGCCATAATCGTGCTTCTGGCACGAATATATATTGGGTAGGCCACCACTTGCCCTAGTTAAAGTTTCATGGGCCGAGGCTCACACAGCATTATACAGACACCAGCGAAAGATCGATCTATTTTTGGTGGCCTTGATTCTACTCTGTAGAGGCAGTACAGAAATTCTTGGGCGCATTTTTTACTTTTTTTTTTTTTTTTTTTTTTTTCTTGGGTTTGATCTCATCGCGATTTGAGTACAAAATTTAGCGTTTCATTTCATGTCGGGCTTCTTCCTTTCTGTTATGCAGTTATTTTATTTCACAGTACTGTGATCTAATCACGGTCATGTACTACATTCTACAGTAATTCAGTAGTTATGAAGTTAATTCGAGTATCTTACAAATTCATGTCGATTTTTCCTACATATTTGTATTAGGCTAAAAGATTATCCAACTCCAACTCTTTTCCTTTGAGTATTTTAGTTTGTGTGTGTGTGTGTGATTAAACATTTTTTATATGAAAATATTCACCCATGTCATGTGGCCTTTTGAACTTCAAATTGAAAGCAGTCGCTCTTAACCAGAAATCGAATGGCCTTGAGTTATTGTTTTTGCTACATAGCAGCTTGGCTTCAAGAGACTTGTATATTTCCGTGTTATATAATGACATGGGAAACAATGCGTTTGGGCATGATGTTCAAAGTCGGGTAGCGGTCGGAGAGGCACGATCCTTTTCTTTAAATGCTTCCGCGTAACTGTTACTTTTTTTCGGGCAAGGGTCTCTCTCTCTCTCTCTCTCTCTCTCTCTCTCTCTCTCTCATGAAGTTCTTAGGTAGCCAGAAATGTCTTGTTTTAGATTGAAGTGTCTTTTTGCCGTAAGGTGTAGAATTGATTTTATTAGTTATTCAAGTAGTCACGCCAGTGGCTATTTCTCCATTCTTTGGTGAGGTCACGGCTTAACTTTAAGATACAATGAAATAATTGAGTGTTACTTGACTGATGTGTTGACGGCTTATTCAGGTCCCGCACCACTTCCATAGCGCTCGTAGCAGGACCCCCATTATCAAATTAAGTTTTATTCATCGGATGTATTTGATCACACTGCAGACTCCATATTCACTGTTTGATCTTCCATATCATAGCGTCTATTAAACAAGAAGGTTTTAAGATTTTTCTTGAAAGAATTTAAATCCTCAGTCTGACTCAGCCCAAGAGGAAGTTTGTTGTATGATGTAGGACTAAGTTGCGTGTTGTAAAAACACCGTTATCAATAGATTTTCCAGCGCCTCAGTGGCTTGATCGGTATGTTCTTGGCCTGCCAACTCGGTGGCTGTGAGTTCGATTTTCTGGCATTCCACTGAGGCGTCAGAGATGTGTATTTCTTGTGATAGAAGTTCTCTCTCGACGTGGTTCGGAAGTCACGTAAAACCGTTGGTCCCGTTGCCGAATAACCACTGGTTCCATGCAACGTAAAAACACCACACAAACAAACAAACTAGAGATTTTCCTAAGTGTTTATCATTCTCCATTTCAGGACTGGGCGCAGAAGCCTCTGGGATGCCATCAGCAATGTCGTCCTCGCCCTGCACTCCCGTCGAGGAAGAGCGACCTGGCTCCTCCTTGAGCACAGCTTCTAGAAGTTCACGAATTCCAAGGCTGACTCGCTCTGCCTCCCTTCGTATTAAATCCACCTCGGAAAATAAAACGGACAACAAATCCAAGGGTGATGCCCATCATGGGTCGAAATCGTCCAGTAGGGGCATTGTCAGGTAAGAAAGTATTTTTTTTTTAATTTTTTATCAGACGACTCTGAGGGTCAAATAAAAACTGTTTCAATTCAAAGGTCCGGCGACTTTTTTGTAATTCATTTTTACTGCAAAGACTTGTTGACCTTTGACCGCATAACACCCCACCTCGGCCCTTCCATTTTTCATCTGTTCACCAGCAATTTACTCTTACCTAGTGGGTCCTGCTCTTCCCAAGGGCATATGCGGTTAGAAGACAGTTGAATTAGTCGTTACATCAGCAATTGATTCTCTCTCTCTCTCTCTCTCTCTCTCTCTCTCTCTCTCTCTCTCTCTCTCTCTCTCTCTCTCGTCCTTTCACGTGCGATGTGTCGAGTTATACGAAATATCTGTTTGAGCTTTTAACAAACAGAATATCGATGTCTTGAGATGTTGGTCCTGCGTAGTTAACGTTGATAAAACTAGTTTTTAATATTTTATTCGTAAGTCAAAAAAATTTAATTTTCATCATAT
>NC_061102.1:52137019-52209519 GCF_015104395.2 Macrobrachium nipponense | reverse complement strand
AAGATTATAAGATACAGACCAAAGAGGTCGATATGTTACTCAGTTTTGGCATTCAATAATTTTCATATTAGCTGTAGATTTTTGTTTAACATTCCCCACTGTTGACTTGTATTGATCCAGGCTTTGTAATCTAAATACTGTCAAATTGGATTTTGTAGTTCCCAAGCATGGAAGCAAAACTGTAAATGAGGTAAAATTCCATTTGACATTTACCTTAATAGTAATTCCCACCATTTAAAGGCAAAGAAAGACTAGGTATGTAAAAAGTAAACCATGTTCCCACCTATTTTATTGTTTAGAAAAAGTTTCTCCCCCTTTGTGTTTTATAATGCTGATGTCTCTCCTTTTATACATTTCGTTATTCCCATTCCTATCTCCTTTATGTGCATTTTTCTCCATGCGTATCTCAGAGAACACCTTCGCCCACTTTGGCGTTTCCACCTCTTCTGGAGCAGTCGCTGGAGTTCTTAGCAGACTCCAGCATAACAGACATGGTACCTTGGGTTTTCCCTGTCGCTGCTGTTCCACGTAGATGTTGATCTTCCCGTTGTAGGCTAATTTTGACCTGTATTGTTGTGTGAGGCCTCGGTTGCCGGTTTGTATATTCAGCATCAGTAGTTGTGTGACATCTGTGGATTGTCGCACCTTGTGGTAATAGTTGTTTATGCCTGGACAATCATGTCCTTGCTGATGCTTTTAAGATATACGTATCCAAACATTATTGAGTAGGCTAAAGGCATTCCATGAATATTATTGAGGCAGTCTTAATCATGTTTGAAATTAACATCCATGTAGCTTTTACAATATTCTCAGGAGCTCGGTATTAGAGCTTGCAGTATTGTTGTTACTAAGTGACTGATGTTTTTCTTTTAAGCCTTCGATGAGCATGACTTTTGCAATTATGGGTGCTCTGAGTAGTTACTAGTAAAGCCGAAGCATCTGTCAGAAAGTGACGAATTCAGTTCTGAACTGGTTACGGAAAATTATTTGCATAATTTTAAAGTTGAGAGAGAGAGAGAATTTTTCGTTCATTGTGATAATTATGTTTCACCTTGGGGATTAGGAAACAATTTTTTTTATTCAGGTGTAAGAACATAGACCTTGAATGTTAAAAAAAAAAAAAAAAAACCTGATTAAACACAATCGACGATAGTTAATTGTTTTACAGAAGCAGTGAAAAAATGCAACCCATATTTTCATTTGAATATTAAAAAAACTACCTTTTGCTAGAGTATTTTGAAAAAGGACGAAAGTATACAGAGTGAAGATAAGTTTCAGCAACCCTCTCCAACATGCAAACAGAATAACCAGCTCCGACAAAGCAGGATACCCTCGTCTCTTACCTGTGCGAGAGGGAACTATAAGAGATCCATTTACTTAATTGCTTTTTATTTTTTTCCCCTCCTGATTCTGTGCCTCAGAACAGCGAACCTGGCCCCACCCTATTTTCGTGTCAGTATTTCCCACTTAACTTCATTACGTTATCAGCTGCCGAAAAGAGAATGAATGAAGCAACGAGTATATTAACTCCGATATAATCTTCACATATTTGCAGGCACTCAAGTTTCATGATTGAGAATGTATGACTGTTACGGAAAACACGAGAAAAGAGTTTTTGTACCTCACCCATAGTAAATATTAACAGTTCACGTGTAGAACCACACCCCCTTGATTATCATGATTAGATATTCCTTTTTTTGTGTGTGCTTTCTTGGGTTCCCGTGGTTTACCAAAGGATTAAGCTGCGTATAAGTTTTGTCAGTAGATACAGGTTTTTGTGCGTCCATTTAATGATAATGAACTACGTTCGCTTAAAAGTTTGCTGCCGATGTAAACAAGTGAAAGAATTATAGTTTGCGCATAAGTGTCCACAATTCTGGGAACTTTTTGCGGGAAGATGCTGTAGAAGGTTGTCAATTGTTTTTCAAAATCCATTTTGTTTTCGTAAATTGAAATTAAAAAGTGGAAATGTTGAAGTAGTAGGTTTTGGAATACCTTGAAATTTCAACGAGTATAACTAAGGTTTAAGCCTCCTAGCTAGGTTGCTTGAAATGACATTTCGGCCAAGACTGCTTTTAGGAGACCAGGTGCTTGATTTTGAGGCTGTGCTGTTGTCAGAAGGCTTTGAAACTTAGGTTCTAGACAATTCTTTGTACGAGGAAACTGTTATCCAGCATTAGGTGATAATGAGCTTTTTGTTCAGGGAGCATTTTGATTGCAAAGATGTTTGGGAGCTAATTGCTTATAATAAGAAAGTACTAGCTTGCATTACGAGTATAGTATTAGGAAACTGTTTACAGTATTAGAAGAAATTGTTGATAGCCGCATAATTTCGGCAAATTATGAAACGGACATGCATTTAGAGAAATTGTTTGCATGAGTGGATTTGTCTTGCCCTACTGATTAATACTAATATTTTTTATAGTGATTTTCATAGTCTAGCAACTAACAATGTACGATTCCTGAACTAAAGTGTCAAGCTATTTAGAGGTACATGACATCCAAATCGGCAGTATTTGAAAGCAAGAACTTTCTTTTCCAGTTACAAAAGTCTAAATCTATCACATTGACTGCGTAATAACCGTACCAAACTGGAAGTTTTATACACTTGTATAGATTTATTTATATATGTTTATATGTATACATAGGTATATTATGTATCCACTTTTTGAAATTAGTTAACTGCCCTTTGGATGACGTGTCACCACATCGTGGATGAGTTGTTGATGTGAATGAAAGCTAATAGCCCTTCGCTTTTTTGTTTCCCCTCACACACTTTCGCCTTGTTTAGTCATATGCCGGACTAGGCCCATCCCCCTGGCATCATCCGGGCTACCAAAATCACCTGCGGAGGCCCAACTTCCTTCCCGTGTCTGCAGCGCCTTCGTTTGGGAGCTACGGCCATTCGTCTTTGCCCTTTACTCCGGTATGTAGCGTCTTTTAAAAGAACGACCTCTCTTTCTCCGGAAAGGTTCGTCGAAGAGAACATGAAATATGTGATTCATAAATAAATACTTGCTCCCTATCTCATGATTGATGATGTTTAGATGTAAATTATCGACGTGCATTTGTCTGAGCATTGTTGTGACGCGAGTGATTGTAATTAGTAAATAAAATGCTTTTTAGGAGAGATGCTCCCATATAAAAAGGTAAGGCGTTATTTTATTTTTAATCGTTGTCTTTTTAGCATAAATATGCAATGTTTAATGCAACCATCCCCCCATTTGTCGTGCTGTCTCTTTTCCCTTCCCGGAAATGTATACACCGCCCTCTGGAGGCCTTGGTAATATCATCAGCCTAATCTCCACAGGCCTCCCAGCCGGAAACGCCCTCGAGATCACCCGACACAGATTTGGACGATGGCGGCGGCGAGGCAGACTCTGTGAAGAGCTTTGGGTCCGTGTCATCAGCCCTGAGCTGCGATGCAGGACTCGCCCGACACAGCAACTACCACCACCACCACGGGGGAGGAGGAGGGGCGGGTGGGGGTGGAGGAGGTGGTGGTTCCTGTTGGGGCGGGAGTCGAAGTCGGAATTCAAAGTACGTCCTGCATTGCCGCCATAACCACGAACTCGATCCTGAGACTTATCTGACGCCGACGCAACGTGCTGCCAGGAAAATCAGGGAGCTCAAGGTGAGGCTGAAGTTCGTCTTGGTTGTGATCCTCATTCGAGGGAGTTGATAGGCCCTCGTGAAAAAATATTACCCCACAGCCAAAGAAATTTCGTGCACCCTTAAAATAGGTTCATTTTCTGGTGGCACTATACCGAAAGCTCCCAGATGGACCCGTTCATTGGTTCGTCTTCATCGACACTTTCAAAATCTTCGACGTACTCTATATAAACTGTCAAATCCATACTGTCATAACACTGGTAATAGGAGTTTTTGCTTTGGGGTTGCGTATTTGAAGGATCTGAAACAAGCATTTTAAGTCCTCTTGCCTTAGACAACTGGAAACCATCAATGTTATCAAACAGTTGTGTGGGGCTCAACTGTCAAGTCACTGTTTTTTTTTAGTAAGAGATCTAGGTGGCCAAAAGACATTGCAGTGTATTCTAACTCATAACCAAAGGAGTTACAGCATCAATTAAAAGTAATTAAATCAAAAGTTGAGCTGAACCCAGACTTTTTAATGCTATTTGACCCCAGACCAAAGAAGTTGAACAATTTTCTGTCTCTCTCACATTAAATCTGTATTTCCTGAAGATTTAAGCCGATTAAAAACAAAAGCTCCAGGTTCTTGTAATCCACGTCTTAATTTTTAAAAAAAATTTTAATTATAGATTTTTTTAATGCACTTTCAGAGTTCTCGACACTTAATTGGTTACGCTCGTTATAGTATTTCCCCACAAGAACTCGAGACATCACAGAATTAATGATTAGTATCGGTGGCAAAGACCTTGCTTTCATTGCTGACTTTAGCTTTTGAGGGGCTTCTAAGTCTGTTGGTACTCGGAAAATGTTTGTGGAGTGGAATTGTCAATCCATGACGTACATGTACTGCTAAGGAGATTCCACTGCTCTTAGTTTTGGAAAGTTTCCTTTGCTTGGAGCGTTGTTTTAAGAAAGTCTCGGGAAGGTTACTATTAATAGTATGCGGCCTCCCATTCTTTTTAACTTGTATTTTTTAAGAAAAATAAGCTGCATAAAAGGTGAGCTCTGTCCAGTATTTTACTGTCATGGATAAGAGAGCCGTAAGCCGACGTACTATACAAATTATTTATGAGCAGCTTCGTGCTGTCGTTAAGGTGTATGATTTTGGCTAATGTCACGTATTGAAATGCACCTCTGCTTTGCTGTACAGTTAGGAAGAAAGTGTAGGAAATCTACATGAAGAATGAATGTGGGGAAAAATTTAGCACTGTCAAGCCCTGTCTTACCACGGTATTAGACTTTAGGGGTCTTGTTTTGTAGTGGTTAAGTAGGGTTAGATTTCTCACCCAAGTTTGCTTTGCCTGTTGCAAAATTATGAGAATATATGGGTTCCGATATTTATGTATGTACTGTATATTGGTATATAAAAATTAGTTTGGATATTTTAATTTTGTAAGAATATTCAGACATTTTATGCGGATAAATGTTTCTATGCCATACTATTGTATAAACAAAACATACGTCATTTCATATACATAGGTACAAACATTTCTCTCAGTGTCTTGGCATGTAGTAAGATAATGCAGTGTTACTATGTAACGAGTGCTTCTCCTCCATCCAGAGTCTGTTATCAGAAGCTCGTCGAGAAGTACAAGAAAGAGACACGGAAATTGGTCGCTTGACTCGCGAACTGGTGGAGCTCAGGTTGATCAAGGCCCGCACCCAGCAGGAGGAGGTAAATAAAAAGAGGCAGTTATTTGCTTTTTAGGTCAGATTATGAACCTCAGATTGTGAGCAGGATAGAGAAGCACTTTCGCTGCTGAAATGAAAGGGAAGGGGACACTTCAGAGTAAATATTCTCTCATTTACTTATTAAACTTAAAGCAGTAAATGTGTAAATGGTGATGGTTATTCAGAAACTTAAATTCTGAATTTTGTTACTTAGAATTTCGTTAAGTCAAAGTTTGTGCTTTCATAGTAAGAAATTTCATCAGAAATTGTATAAGGCAATACTGAATAGGTATTTTAATCTGATAAATGGATTACAAAAATTTTCATATTTTTTTCAATAACATACTAGTAAATAGACTCCCCAGAAGAAGAAATCTGCGCAACCTGTAGTCTTCTAATTTCTCTATTAATGCTGACCGTTATTGGGCTCCATTTTACAGAGTACTGGTGCAAAAGATGATGGAAACAGCACCCAAGTTACTTTACAAAATGGTGACCTTAGTAGTAGTGACAGAAGACGCCAGGCGATGCGTTCTACTCCAACACCAAAAACCTCTTCTACTCCTTCAGAAGGCAGTGAACCAGAACTGAGCCGGTTGATGGACAACTTGAACAATGGTTAGTGACGCTGGTTTCTTTTCGAGTTACATAGTAGCGTGATGGGTATTGTCTTTGCCTGCCACCTCAGTGGCCGCGAGTTTGATTCTCCGGCATTCTACCGAGGGGGTAGAGATGTGTATTTCTGGTGATAGAAGTTCACTCTTGACGTGGTTCGGAAGTCATGTAAAGCCATGGTCCCGTTGCTGAATAACCACTGGTTCCATGCAACGTAAAAACACCATACAAACAAACTAACAACAATCTTTTCGAGTTACTCATAAAGTAACTTGAAAATTAATTCAGAACATTTACTCCACATATAATATTGGTAACTGTTCTTGGGTAAAATCAACTGGTTTATGTTTGAATAGTTTTTACATTGTTCAAGTTGTAATTAAGATGTGCAAATATTGACACTTCCTATCCTGTTAGTGCTGGAACTCAAATCTAGATCCATTGAAAAAAAATCTCAATATATTTGGTCGTTGGGGATTTTTTATTTATTTATTTTTTTTTTTTTTGCTGTGGGTTGGTGATTGTAGTGGGTAACAAGTGTTTTGGAACTCTTTAATGTCTGTTAATCAAGGTTGTTTTGGTGCTTCTTGTGACATTACTATGTATAGTTTAGCTGAATTACTGATCAAATAGTTTTAATTTTTGTCCAGAAAATTTTTTACTGTATTCAGACTGAATGTAACGCATGAAGTAAATCTCGGTTAAATACAGTTAGCATTGTATTGGTTATTATAATAATAGTAATACAGTTTAATAATTTCTTATTCTGGTCATGAAATTATAAGTGGAATTATTTTTAACAGAAAATTTTCCATGATTTACACTGTAGTTGTAAAGTATTCTGTTCATTCATTAAAGTTGTAAAAAAAAAAAAAAGTGGTTCATTTCAATTGTATTAGAATTGCAAGTAAAAATACTATGTCAGTGTGGGCTAGCTTTTTACCCTGCTGTGAATTCGTATGCTACTTGCCATTCTTTTAATCTGCTGTTCTAATAGTTTCTCAACTAAAATTTGAATCCTTGAAAGTAAGCTTAAAGAAGAAACCACTAAATTTAATACTCTTTTTGCCTTGTAGGCATACCATCTCTTCCACACACAAGCAATCCATTAATTTTGTAACTTATGTGAATGATTGTTAAAACTTACTACGTATTTGATTTCACAGGTGCTCCAGAAGCCACAACCTCCCATCTTCCAGTGGCGTCTCCTGCTGGTGGCTCAGTTGCTGAGACCACAGAAGGTTCTGTTGACCTCACTCGTTCCCTAGCTGATTCTGGTCATTATGACGACCTCACGTCGCCTTGCCTTTCTTCCAGGGTTAGTAGAAGCAAAACTTAATGAGGGTGTGGAGTGTTTAAAGATGTAAGGATGACCTTAATTGGCTGTTTTTGGTCCTTGGGTACTAACTTTTTAATATGAGTATTGTACAATAAATAATGAACAAATGGTTTTAACTTTTTAATGTAAATCTGAAAAAATAAAACTTAGCACCATATAAACAGGCATAATTGATGATTATCCTCATGTCTCTCAACCAGAACAGGTTGATTGGTAATAAAAATTTCTTCTAACAATTATAGATTTGAGATGGCATAAGTCATGTGATTAAATTTTGTTGTGAATCATTCCATAATATGAGAAGTTTTTAATCTACTTAACAAAAAAGAAAAAAAAAATGTTTACGTTCATTAGTAATCCCAATGGTCTCAAAGATTCTTTATACACTTTGGGTTGTGTATTATTAAGATCATACTTGCAAAACAGCCATTTGATTGTTTATGAAGTTCTTGATAATCGAACGAAAGTTGTGTACATTAAATAGAATTGCTATGTTAGTGGTGCTAATCTCATGACATGAGTTTATGGTAAATTAATATGGTAAATAAAACCCTTACTGCTTGATTTTACTCTAGACAAGTGTCAGTTAATAGATATCAGGAGCTATGTACACAATTATTTTATGAAGTATATTTATGGAGCAACATTAACTTTGCCTTTTTGGTTTCTTTCCTTGAAGGAAGGTTAGCATGGAAAGAAGCTTTTGTAAATAGCATTCATTATGTGGGTTTTTCAGTAATGATAATGAGGACGAACTTGAAGACTGTCTTCATATATTACTGTATACAAATTGGTCGTCGTCTCTGAAAAATAAATTCTTGCAGACTGTCATACTGGCAAAGCATATTGATGATCTGTTAACTGCCAAAATATGGTTACAAAGAATATATAAATAGACATTTTTGGACTGAGTACAAGCCAGAAAGCCATAATTTTATTATTGATTCCTCAATTTGATGACTTGTGTACGAACTTAAGTTTCTACAATTGATTACTGATGGGAAAGACAACTATACTTCTCACAAAAGATGGAAGTACACAGATGGTAAAGGAGCTTTGAGTGACTGATTAGGTTAGAAGAAAGAAGAATGAAAGTTCTATAAAGAATTTATTTCAGTATCTGGAATGTTGTCTTAAAAAGCACTATACATATTGAGAATAATTTTTTTATGACTATTAAGAATATTTCTTCTCTAACAGTTGCTTGTTTTTAGAGTTGTTTTACTTAGTCTTCATTATTCATTTGGTTTAAATTAAATGGAATTATTCTGAAAAATTAATGTTACCATGTTGCATAATAGAACATAACGTGGTATTTTTTATAACCAAGGGTGCCTTTTTTTTGTTTCAGAAAGTATTGATTTATAATGGACTTTTACATGGCTAAGCATTCTTATGATTTTGTTTTTTTTTGGCAAAAGCTTGGGAAAAATTTTTGCTATGTGACTAACTGATATTATAGTAAATTAATATTTTCAAGCATAAATGTTCATTTACAAGCATATTGGTTCCACAGGATCCTTTCGAGGCTAGTCAAAATTCCCTTAGAGATCGACCTACTGACGAGGAGGATGATGAAGAGGTTGATCCCTGGACAGCCGTGGAGGAAACTGAAGCCAGGTTGAGAGAGGAATACGAGCGTCGTGAAGATCAGCTCAAGAGAAATCACATGGATGAGTATCATGAACTCAAGGAAAAACATAATGATCGGGTCGAAGCCTTGCTCTCTAAGCTGAGTGATGCTAATCTTAAGTGAGTATTTATGGACCGCTTTACTGTGTGCATACAGATAAAGTGAAGCCTTGTTAGAAAAAACAGCAATGTTGTTAGTTTTCATGAGTTGCCTCCAGACAAATTTGTTTTCTTAAAGAGAAAATGTATTTCAGATACTTTGAACTTCGGCCACTGTATGACAGAAGTCAAGAGAGAATTCGTGAATTGGAAAGGGAAATTACTAAACTGAAGGACGAACTAACTGAAGCTGAGCTTCGTCATCAAAAAATGTACTTACAAATGTTTCTTAAAGGTCAGCAAGCAGCCAAGCTGCAAGCTGACGATGAACAGGTAAAGTAAATATTTTATGTAAACTGTCCACTTATTTTGTCAAATATAAGAAACTATCAATGACAATTGAATATAGAAACCAATTTTTAGTGTAAAAGTTTTAATTAATACATGTAACATTTTCCACTGAATTTACCATATTTCTAAACAAAAAGGATGCAGAGGAAGACAGCCAATCTTCTTTATCCTCAAATGGACCCATGGTGGACCTTATGAAGCAGTTAGCACGTACTGAGGAGGAACTGGAGAAAATGAAGGTTGGTGTTCTGATTTTATTTATACATGGATCTTCTCTTCTCAATTTTTTCTTGTAGCCCATTAGCACCTTTTTTGTGAAAAAAATGTTGTTGCTGTTGCTCTCACAGTTGGTGGAATTAATGTAGATTAATGATGTTTGTATAATCTTTTTATTTAATGCTTAAATGGTTTGATTATCATTAGTTTAACAATTTTAGTCCCTTTTTATTGCTTGCTGAGGTCCATTGAATATTTTTACAATGTGACAATTTTGATTACTGTAGGTACTTTGTTCATGTGGAAAATTAATTTCCTTTAGTTATAGATCCTGTAATATTTTTGATGTTTTAAAAGATACAAAAGTTAAGAAGTTTCTCTACACACAGTGGCATTTTTAAAGATAAAATTATTAATTTTTATTCCCCAGTAATTCGTATTAGGCATTGTTTCCTAAGTTGGAGACAAAATTTGTTATAATTACTTGTTTGAAAAAGCACAATGTAAACAGCTTGTGCAGGCAGGGCACAAAGGTGGTGAAGTTGCTTCAATAATAATTCAGGGTACTGCCTATATGAGTTTGGCATAAACAGTGTCACATTGTTGTTCCCATAGCCATCATTGCTTTGTACCAGACTTTGCTGTTAGTTGCAGGAATAAGAATTTTTTTTTTTTTAATTTCCACTTAAGTTCCAGTAGTTTATTTTTACATGCTATTTAATATAGCACTGATTTCTCATTTCATCTTGCCTGAGCTGAAACCTCTGTTCAAAGTTGGTTCACAGTATTTGTTTGGCATAATTTTCATATATCCTGTTCTTCCAGAGCCACTAGCTCATTTTCAACAAATGGCACAAAACATCCTTGGGTAAGGGAGAATCAGATTTGTTCAAATGGGGCCATGCTCCCTTCCAAGGGGAGTTTATTAAGAAACTGAAAATAGCATGAGATAATTTTGAATTTCTCCAGAACTACTCTGTAAAATTGGCAATTCTTGAAAACTTCCATATGTAATGTAGTATCATTTTTGCTCATATTATAACTCCCCTTACCAGGACAGGGCAAGAGTAGGATGCAGTTTTACATAGGAATCCCCTTCATTTTGGTACCACCTTGACATGGTGAGGAACTCTCGAACCTCAGGAATTTCTTCCTAGGTCTGAACATAAGAGTCCCTTATAACATTATATATTTTTTGGTTAATATTTGTGGTTTTTCTACTTTTGTCTAAATTTTCCAAATCTAATAAATACGAAAACACATCATAGCTTGAAGTGAAGGTAAATCCGAAGCCAAATAGTGAGAACTGTGGTAGATCCATGTCTATCTGACAAGGGGACGTGGTTCTAGGAATAGAACTCATGGCATTCTGTCCGGTTTGCCCATAACGTGATTAGGCGGGGGTAATTGTATTATCATCATAATCTTAAGGCGCTGTCACACTAGCTAAATGTCCGTCGACTTTTTCCGAGTTTGTCATCGACTCTTCAAAGAAGTCGACGTCATTCCATATTTTTGTTGCCACACATGATGATCTTCATATGCCTTATAACACAAAGCAACTAGTAGGTTGTGCTTGCATGTGTTTAATGATGCTGCATAGAATAAAAAAATTAAAAAAACATCTTTGGGTTCGGTCCTGGTTAAAACGACTTCAAAAGTTTTATTTAAATAAAATAGTCACTCTTATAAATTAAGCTAGAAAAAAACTGCAGAAGTTTTAAAGATTTGTGTTTATATTATTTAATAATGCAAACAAAAGCACATAATGAGAACAGACCTAGGTTATATAACAATCTGATATTCAAGATATAGCATGCTTACCTGTGTGAAGATCAGCAAGTTCAAGAAAGTTTTCCCCAAGTCGCATGGTGATTTCTTAGTTATTTTTCCATTTAAGACCCTTTTTCATAAAACCATCATACTTATGATCCCATAAGTATGATGATGATTTCTACGTTATTTTTCCTTTCAAAAGACTTTCATAAAACATTCATACTTATGGTCCCATAGCATTCTCTCTCCCTCATATCTTCCTCCAAAAACTGTTCTGACAATCTTGTCCACTGTACCAAAACCTCCATCTTGCTTCTGATGACTTGAAATGCACGCTCTCCAAGATATAAATAAAGTCGACGGTAGTGATGGGTTGAATTCGATCGGTACCGTTTTCAAAATTTGTGACGACGACACCAGAAAGTCATTGTCAAAGCATGAAAAGTCGATGTCAAATTCAAAAGTCGACAGAAATTTTGCTAGTGTGACAGTGCCCTTAGTCCTACCAAGTGGGTATTGCTTACACTTGAGCCATATTAATCGTGTCATGCCATCCCCTTTAGGGGTAGGGTAGGGGTGCAGACATTTGGGGAGTCATTTCTCACTAGTGCCATTGATGGAAGATGTAACTTCACAAAAAGCCACCGATATCTTTTAAAAAAAATTTTTTTTCTTTCTCTCTCTCACCTGTATTTTTATGATAAGTATGCCCAAGATTTTAGTACCCCTGGGCCCTTTGATGGACAAAATTTGTCACAGTTGATGACCATTGGGAATTTAACCCCGAATCTCCCTCATTCAGTTAAAGACAATGATAATGCAGCAAAAGAACATCCAGTTCCAAGAATTATCAGATTCAAAAACTTATCAGGGTCCATAGAAATTCTACAAAAAGTAGAAATCAATTAGAAGATTCAAACATTATAACCCTGGAACTATTCATTAAAGAGAGAAGAAGAAAGTCTGATACATACACAAGCCACATGAGGCAGGGTCCAAAAAGAAATTGAAATTAGCGACTTGACCCAACACTGGTGCATTTTAATCATCTTTTTGGACCAGATAACTGGTCAAGATTTCTAATACTTAAAGCTGCAAATAAAATATTGACAGCAATATATGAAAAATTATTGAACATTTGTCCAACACAAGAAATGGATTGTCGACATATACAGTGGTCCCCCCGTATTCGTGGGGGATGCGTACCAGACCCCCCGTGAATAGTTAGAACCTGCGAATAGTTGGAACCCCTTTAAAAACGCTGAAAACAGCCTATTATGGTTGGTTTAAACTCAAGAAAAACCCACTAAAAATTTTTATACTTGTTTTTTTTTTTAATATTTTATCTCACAAGTGCATTTTATGATGAAATTGATTTTAAAAAACCAGGAATTTGTGGATATTTTTCATAGAAAAATACCGCAAATACGCAAATTTTCCGCGAGTGATGCAGGAAACATTCCCGAGATAAATCCGTGAATACGGAGACCGCGAATACGGGGCGTCCACTGTAAAAGAAAAGGAACCACCAAAATAACAATCCACCATCATTTTAAATATAACAAATAAATGGCACGAAAATATGAATAACAAGTCATGAAACGTTAAATTATATACAGGGCAATCATTTTACCCAACATTGAAGGACTACCCTCAAAACACTTTATACTTTACTCCCTCAAATGAAGAACAATAATGTCCATGACTTAAAAGTATACTCAATTCCAAGCTGGAAAGATATAAATAAACAAATTAATACTTAAAAAAAAAATCACAGGCCAAATCTCCCACTGAAAGCCAAATTCTTTGACAAACTAGAGAAGTGTGTCCACTTATGCCAAAGCCACTTTGGTGTATTCAATGTTCAAAGTATGGATACTTACAAAAAATGCCCAATAAGGCAATATGTGCAGTATGTGCATCACACCCTTACCATTAATTGGAAATGTTAATCCCCAAAATGTATCAACTGCGGACTATCCCATCTCGCTAAATCTAAGGAACACTCCTTTTATCAATACAACACAGCTTCAGTTATTAATAAATAGAACAGGAATGTCAATCAAAGAAGCTAGACTCCAGCTAAAAGTATGAGGAGTCAGTAATCCATCAGCAAACCATTCTTTCTTAAATGTAACTAAGAATCAAAATATGTATCACAGTAACAAACTAGAAGATAATATAAGTGTACAAACTAATTCTCATATCAATATTAAAGAACCCCAAAATAAGCATATCATATCCACCGAAACCACTACTAACATTGAAGATTCAAATACCCATGAAAAAGAATTTCCAACGGAAGAAGAATCTAATAATAATACTGGAACGAACCCCACCTGAGGCAAAAAATTGAGTATTGAAAATCAATCTATTAAAAAAAAACCCACCTACACCAGGAGAACATTTCAACATAGACATTATATTAACCTCATCACAAGTGGAAGTAAACAATTATGCTCAGTCCCATTCATATAACCAACATTTGGACAGTAAAGAATCAATTAATCACTTTACAATTCCCAAAGGACAATACTAATGATAGCATTCCCTTATATAACACTAATGAAAATCATACCATTAAACCAAACCAAAATATAACACACCTCACCATCAAAAAACCCAATATTCGCGTGAAAATCATACCATTAAACCAAACCAAAATATAACACACACCCCAACCATCCACAAAACCCAAATATTCCGTGAATAACAATAAACCAAATAACCCCTCAAACCATTATTCCTTATCACTACAGAAAAGGACCAATAGAATTACAAATCAGAAGTTTTTCTAAAGCAAAAAGATCGATGCTTCGATCAAAGAAATTGAACCAATAACTAACAACACCAAACATGCTTCGTCTTGTGGTTGTAATGATTTCTTCATAGATACTTATAACCAACTACCCACCAAGACTGAGAATACGATACAAAACTGTATAAAAATTTTATTAAATTAAGAAAGTACCCTTTAACACACCAACATGAGAGTGAATTATGTTTTGAATCCTTAAAATACAAAAAGGAATTTATGAAATAAAAAATACTCATTCATATTTGATTATGAAAAACAACTGTTGAATCTAATAATCAACATACAAGTACAACAATTCAAAAACCTCTGATTCAAATGCAAGTAAACTTCGAGACAAAGTAAAATTGGCAATTAATTTACAGAATTTAACACCAATTCCTTATTCTCCAACGGATGGTGAAAAACTAGGCACAGCAATATATGTTCGTAATAGTATCACCTACTAACTAAAATTTTAAACATATCACAATCATATTGGATAACAACTATCTAATTATATATGCCGGATAAAAATATGGTCACAAATTGTAACTTATACAGCCAACTAAATTTTAATTTGAATTTCAGTTATCTGCCAGCAGTAATTAACAATCTACATGAACCCCTACTTACAGTAGGAGATTTTATTGCACACAGTCAGGGACAAACCACGAAATATGTTATTGGAATATAACCTATGCTGCCTAAATGAAAGTGATGTGCCAACTTCTCCAATATCCACTTAACCTTTTCTTCAGTAGATATCTCGCTGTGCTCAGTCGACTTAGCTGAAAGACTTAGTGGAATGTCCTGGATGACTCCTGTACCTGTGACACTTCCCCATTGTCCTTAATTCTTTAAATAATAATAAAATATTGCCACCTGTAAAATACAATATCCAAAAAGTAGATTGGGACATTTATAATCATGCCAGAAATCAATCACCATTTCCGCATAACCTGAACCACAATATAACTTACATTTTTCACAAATTTCATGATAAATGCTGCTGATATAAGCATACCTAAAAAAAATAATCACACCCCAAAAAATCCCCTGTCCAATGGTGGACTCCAGCCTTAGCAACTTTTGAGTAAAACACGCATCAAGTTGAAATCTTACAGACTTAATGACATGGCTCAAAGCCCTTAACAAATTGCCCAACCATACAAACATTCTAAACAAGTTAGTAGTAATTAACAAAAGAATAAATTATATTAAACCATTATATAATAAATATAATGCCAAATTCTGAAAACTTGTAATATCTGAGAAAATATCATCTTGGAAAAATTATGTATCTAGCTTGTCAACAAATACATCTATTAAAGATATTTAACAAGATGTAGGGAAAATTAACGGAAAATATATGACACCCAATAAGTGCAATAAACCAAAATAGGAAACTATATCATGACCTATATGAAATCCCGAATATAATAGGTATATGAAATCCCGAATATAATAGGTTAACACTTTGAAAACATCAGTGCCTATTCCAATCTACATGAACATTTTCAAAATATAAAAACACAAGGAAAAAATACCATACTCGATATTGAAACTATTGAAGATCTAGAATATAATTATGCATTTAATATGGATGAATTAAACAATGCTCTAAATTCATATCATCCGTCGTCTCCATTGCCAAATCATATTTACTGAAATTCTATAACACCATCTGGATGAAGTGTTTTTCGAAATGAATGGAAACATGCTACTATCATTATCCCAATAAACAAACCTGGGAAAGATTCAAGTAATCCATCCAATTATAGACCTATATCTTTGACAAGCTATGTAAAATACTAGAAAAAATGGTTAATACACAACTAACATGAAAAATTCAATTCTAACACCAACGCAATCAGGATCAGTGGCTGGTCGATCAACCCTTGATCCACTAACCTGTAGAAGATCATATCAAAAAGATTTTATCAAAAACTAACAGTGGCTATTTACAAATTTTTAGAAAAAAATTTTCTCACATTGAACTTTATATCCAGATTTGAGTAGAAAATTCTTATTCAAATATTTATAAATTAGAAGAAGGAATCCCTTAAGGCAGTGTCATAAGCTGTGCTCTGTTTGCTGTAGCAATCAATTATATTACAATAAATTTACCAAAGAAGTTATAAACAGCTTCTACGTTGATGACATTGCCATATATTACACAAGTAGCACACTTGGACAAGCCCAAAGAATCCTCAATACCGTCATCACAAATATTACCAACTAGGCAAATTCAGTAGGATTCCAATTTTCAATAATGTCAGCACCGTAATTCTCGGCCTTTTTATTTAAGAGATCCTAATAGTTTCTAGACAAATTTAAATCTATAATTTAGCAGGAAAATGTTAGCAATTGTATCTAGAATTGTGTTCCTGGCAGTAATGGGTTTAATTTTCCCATAAAGAATTATATATGTATTCTTCAAAGAGGTATATATAGCTAGTTTCCTTGAGATCTACTAACTTTTAAAGTATGGGAACTTTACCAGTCAGGCAGGAGCACTAAATTCCCCATACAGAAACTTTCTATGAACGCTGCCTGAAAGGGGGACAATTGTTTTCACAGTGTTCCATTAGTGGATCCTCCTCTAACCTGAACTGAAGAGGATAGTGTGTGTTCTTTATTGCAGCATTTTTCAAGCTGATTATGAATTTTTGAGCTTGGTTGAGAATGATTCTACAGATTGGATGTGCCTGGTACTTGGAAAGTGAACTAAGTTACTCTGCTCCTGCATTAACATCTCATAATTGTTGTGTATGATAGACTATGTATAATTTTTTTTTGTCTATTGGAAAGAATTTGTTAAGGAGGCAATAATAAGTGAATCCCTGGTAATCTCCAAAGCAACTTGAAAGAAGATAACCGAGAAATAGAGGTATGGGCTTAGCTTGAGGATGTACAGATCTGGAGCTTCTTTTGTGAAAATGACTGAAAGAAGGAAACATCTTGGTAGGCTTTTCCCATTCTAAAAACTCAAAAGATCTGGAAATTCTAACTGAATTGTACCAGAAGTTGTGAGGTGACTTATTTCTAAATGGTTGCCGAGGATGGGGGGCTTAGGGTTCAGCAGCTGGGCCCTGATGCCTGGTGGGAACTACTTTCTCGCTGGGCCTTGGTGCCCAGCTTTTGATCCAACGAAATTAGTCAGCCCTTTTTCTTCTACTAAAAACATTTCATCTTTCTGCCTTCCTCCCCCTATAAGGTGTGGATTCTATGATGACGACTATTGGCTTGGTTTTGGACATGATTTAGTCTAAATCTTGGGATTTGAAGGAGGGTGAGGATGGACGGCATGCCACCTCACCCGTAGAACTCTAGTACCTGACGTGGTCGAGCGAGGGGAAAGTTTAATGTCAAACCCTATCCTCAATGCCGGGTCTGATCTCGACGGACATCATGACGCCTTAGCACTGGGGATAGGGTGTATATCCAGTAATTACCCCTAGGACGACCCTAATAAAAGGGATGACCCGTCCTCTAAGTGTGACTCCATGGTGGGTATGGGGAATATCTGGATGAACTATGTATTTTAGGTTTTATGGCAACCCCCCCTATTTCTATTGACGACCCTATGCTTTCATCAAAGGACTTGTCCTCGGAACCCAAACATCAATTTTCCATGGTCGGTCCCCAGGATCAGTGTAGTATCCCTGGGCCAAATGACAGAAGGACACAGTTGACGACCCAAAGCAATGCGAGTAAATATTGTCACACTGGAACCATTTGCCATGAAGAAAAATAATAAATATGAAATAGCTCCTGGGGTCTTTGTACCCAATTCCTTTAATAAATACCTTAATTTAAAGCTAGAAGGTGACAATATAGACATTCTTCAAGTGCATAGAGAAATCGTTAAATGTTGTGGAAGACAGCCAAAAATAACACTGCAGAATGGAAACATGCTCCTGGTAGAAAGCATCTCCCCAGAGGAAAGTATCAAGTTGATGGGATTGTCGGACCTTGCGGGAGTTACGGTTGAGTGTACTCCCCACTCCAGCCTTAACTCCAGCAAGGGCTTGATTTATGCCCCTCAGTTGATGGCTTTCTCTGAGAAGAGACTTTTAACAGAATTAAAAGACCAGGGTGTAATAAAGGTGGACAGAATGACGAAGAAGGTTGATAATAACAGAATACCTCAGCCTACCTTAATATTAACTTTTGACACCTTAAGACTTCCGGAATGTGTGTTTGCAGCCTGGTATAGGTTTAAGGTAAAGCAGTACATCCCGAGACCCAGAAGGTGTTTCCATTGCCAGCATTTTGGACACACCCTACAATCATGCTGATCCAAATTGCAAGAAAATCCTGCAGTATGTGTCAACTGTGGTGAGGGACATGCATCATCGTCTCAGCAGTGTGATATATATTTACTAGAAAAGGAAATACAAGCCATTAGAGTAATAGAAAGAACAACATTTAAGGAAGCACGAGAGAGAGCCAAAGCAAAGATTGTAAGACCCGGTCTAAGTTTTGCTACTGTAGTAGCAAAATTAAGAAACCAAAAGAAAGAGACAAATAAAAAACCCAAGTTAGGAGCACAAATGTAGAATCAAATAAAGAATCATTAAAGAGACAGCTAACTGAATCATTAGAGTCAATTGATGATGAGAAAGTAAAGACAAGGTTCACTAGAACCAACAAGAAAGGCCCTAGTATGGAATTGGAAAAAATTGAAGTGCCAATTGAGATGCACCCTCCACCATCTGCCTCATTGGAGGCAAGGCCAGTGGTTGCTGGTCTGGTGCCAGCTTCTGTTGGTGCCAATTCCTCTTTG
This sequence comes from Macrobrachium nipponense, assembly GCF_015104395.2. NCBI lineage: Eukaryota > Metazoa > Arthropoda > Malacostraca > Decapoda > Palaemonidae > Macrobrachium > Macrobrachium nipponense. The sequence continues at coordinate 52,190,580 of NC_061102.1, read as the reverse complement.
GAGGACAAACCAGCAGATGCTGGTCCCCTGGTGCCAGTCCTCGCTGGTACTTCTGCCTCATTAGAGGCAGAGCTGGCTACTGCCAGCAATACAAACACTCTCGAGGTGGTCTCTTTAGAGAACACCTGCTTTCTCCGTCTCGACAGAGATGGAGAGTAAAGAAACTAAAAAACCCTTCAGTGTCAAGGACACTGAAGGAAAAGATGTTGGCTCTATGAAGGCAACTCCACCCAAGAGGCCAACAAAGCCTTCCATTAAAATGCCTCCCCCTAGTCTGAAAAAGAGCTCTCCCAATCTTGTCAAAAGGAACCATAATATTGGTCCCAAACATAAATAAATTCACTTTCATTATTCAATGGAATTGTCAGGGACTGCGAGCAAAGTATGAGGAAGTCAAGCTTTTGATCTATGAGCACTCCCCTGTAGGGTTATGTTTGCAGGAGACCATGCTAGGTGAATATGCACCTTGTCCTAGGGAATATGTTCACTATAGAACTAAATTTGATTTAGAGGTGGGAAATCATGGTGGATCCCTCATCTACATCCGTCGAGATGTGCCACACTACCAAGTGAAACTAAATACTCCACTTCAAGCTGTGGCTGTAAGAATTGATTTAAGAAGGAAATATACTTTATGTTCCCTTTACATTCCACCCAATAGCCATGTCTCCCAAGAGAACTTGATATACTTGATGCAGCAACTACCAGAGCCATTTCTTCTACTTGGTGACTTCAATAGTAGACATCCATTGTGGGGAGATGTAACATCAAATCAAAAAGGGAATATGATGGCATCTTTAATAGAAACTGAAGATATAGGTCTTCTTAATACTGGAGAACCTACTCCTTACCACATTCAGACAGGCACCGTCTCCTGCATCGACCTTTCAATATGTAGCTCCAACTGCAGTGTTGATTTTAGTTGGAGAACAAGTGATGACTGGCATACCAGTGACCATTCTCCAATTGTGATCGACACCAATGATGGTCCACCTATCCTGAGATCACCACGGTAGTGCTTGGAGAAAGCAAATTGGAGAAAATTCAAAGATTTGAGTGAGTTGGAGGGGGATGCAAAAGATTTTCCAAGTGTAGATGATGCCATTGATTTACTCAATGGAACATTACATACTGCAGGTCTACACTCCATTCCTCGAACTAAAGGACTATTCAGGAGACGGCCAGTACCATGGTGGTCAGAAGACCTAAGGTTGTTACACCGAGCTACCAGGTCATCATTGACCAGGTGCCGTAGACATCGCACCTTGGACAATGTCATAATTTACAAACTGTAGGGCACGATTTCGAAAAGTCATGAAAGCCTGCCAGAAGACAAGCATGGCCAAGGATATGTATCCTCTATTAACAGCAGAACACCAGTCTGTAGCATTTGGAAGAAAATAGAAAAATTCAGGGTAAATTTACACCCAGTCCTCCTCCAGTACTTAAATTGAATAATAATCATGTTACTGATACCACAGAAATTAGTGATATGTTTTCTGAACACTTTGCTCGAGTCTCTGAAAAATCAGATAGTTCCCCAGGACATAATTTCAGAATGATGGAAGAACAACAGGTACTTGACTTTTCATCAAACAAAGCTGAATTATATAATATGCCTTTTTCTGAAAGGGAATTTGACTCTGCTTTAGCTAGGAGCAAGAACACTGCCCCTGGTCCAGATGAGATTCCTTATGAAATGTTTAAACACATTTCAAAGAACACAAAACTTTTTACAATAAGTATTATCAATAGAATATGGGATGAAAGCAGCTACCCTAGCATATGGGAATTAGCTACCATGTTACCATTCCTTAAGCCTGGAAAAGATCTCCTCTCTGCAGCAAGTTACCGCCCCATTGCTTTAACATGTTGTTTATGTAAATTGATGGAAAAAATGGTAAATGTAAGACTGATGTGGTATCTAGAGCACAACAATATTCTAACGCCCTCTCAGTGTGGTTTTCGAAAAATGCACTCCACCCTGGACATCTTACTGCAACTCGAAGCCTCTGTCTGTGAAGCCTTTGCCTTCAAGCAACTCCATGTGACAGTGTTTTTTGATATAGAAAAGGCCTATGACACTGCTTGGAGACATGGGATTCTGAAGACTATGCATAATAGTGGTCTACGAGGCAAATTACCTTTATTTGTGAAATCCTTTTTACATCGTAGGTATTTTAAAGTTAAAGTTGGCAGTACTTTATCAGAGAAAAAGTGCCAAGAAGAAGGTGTTCCCTAGGGTAGTGTTCTCAGTGTAACACTTTTTGCTCTGGCCATAAACAGTGTTGCAGCTGTCATTCCAAGAGAGGTTTTAAAGACACTGTTTGTGGATGACTTGTCAATATCCTTTGCTGCCACCCGGATGACTGTAGCAGAAAGAAAGCTACAATTATTAATAAATAAAATAGTAAGTTGGGCTGAGAAACAGGGTTTTAAAATCTCTGTAAGCAAGACTGCTGTCCACTTCTGTCGGATCAGGGGAGTGCATCCTGATCCAGACCTCTATTTGTATGGCCGTAGAATCCCATGTGTAGAACAAGCACACTTCTTAGGCCTAGTTTTTGACAGTAGATTGACTTGGGTCCCCCATATCAAACATATAAAAGCAAAGAGCCCAGAAGCTCTACACATCTTGAAGGTGCTTTCTCACACCAGTTGGGGAGCTGATAGAAATCTTTTACTAAAGCTTCATAAATCCCTAATCTTGTCAAAGCTGTCATATGGTTGTGAAGTTTATTCTTCAGCCTCCTCATCTAACTTAAGAATTTTAGATTCAGTGCATCATTCAGGTATTCGTATAGCCACAGGAGCTTTCCGTTCGTCACCAATACCTAGTATGCTAGTTGATGCAGGAGAGATGCCCCTTGAACTCTATCGCCAGTCATCATTACTTCGGTACTGGTTTAGAGTGCAAAGACTCCCCAAATCTCTGGCATTTGCTGTGGCAAATAGAAATATTTTTAACGGTTTTTACGAAAGTCATCCAAGGTATCCCACTCCTTTTAGCTATAGAATTAAAAATATTTTAGAGGATACGAATATTAAAAAATTTCCCATTGTCCCCTTTGTGTATCCCAGTACTCCTGTCTGGAGGTTACCTGATGTGAAATTCTGCAGGTACTTCAGTGGAGCAAAGAGGGATAAATCTGATGAGGAAATGAGGTCCATATTTTTAGAGCATGTATCAGAGCATGTAGATACAAGTTTTATATTTACTGAAGGCTCTAAGTCCAATGCTGGCGTTGGATATGGGGTTTTTAGCGAATCTTTTAACCGAAGAGGTGCACTTCCTTCTGTTGCCTCAAACTTTACAGCTGAATTGTATGGCATCCTAATAGCACTGGAACATATTACAACTCTCCCAGTTTGTAGCTATACAATATTTTGTGACTCCAAAAGTGCCCTACAGTCCCTGGAAGTCTTTAATACTGATCATCCCTTGGTGTTGAAGATCTTGCAGTGGATTTTTTTGCACCAAAATAGAGGCAGCATTGTTTCATTTTGTTGGGTTCCCGCCCATGTAAACATATCGGGAAATGAAGAGGCAGACAAGCTAGCCAAATCAGCAGCGCAAACTTTGGTACCGAGAAAATGCCCTGTTCCATATCGAGATACATTCTATGATGTATGGAAATCCATCCAGCAGTTATGGGTACTTCAGTAGGACAGAGTAGGCCCCAATAAAATGAAAGAAATTACTAGTCAGACACACCCTTGGAAATATGACCTAATACCAAGGAAGTGGGAGATTGTATTGTGTAGATTACGTATTGGCCATACATTTTGAATGTTGTATAATATAAAAGTTAAAAGATCACATTTAGTATTCGGCGTCGGTGACCCTGGTAGTTGTGACGCCAGATAACTCACAATCAATCAATCAATCAATTATTTCTAAATGGACATCATTCTGTACTTTGCACAGGAAGCTTGAAAAGGCTTTTCGGAATTGAGGTGTGACAACCAGTGTAAAGTGAGAGCTTTTTGGAATTTGTAGTAATCAAAATGATCCCCACATCAATATTCAAGTCAGCCACAATATGTATTCAATAATGCATACTATTAAGTAATGGGAGAAACTCCTGAAAGATTTATTGCTGACCGGTCATCAGTAAAGGAAGAGGAAGAGATTACAGTACAGACATGTACATTATAATAGCTGATGCGATATATACTGAGTCATAGATTACACAAGTACCAGTAATTCAGGTATCCATTGCAAACCTGGCATTTTATTGGATAAATATAATATATATACATATGTGGTATATATATATAAGCTGAAGTGGTTGTGAAATTTTGAAAATTTTTCTATTTTTTACATCGTCTTGGTAGACTGTAACTTCCTTGCAGTGGTAAATTCAGCCGATAAAAAGGTTTTATGAATTCTAATGAAGAAAATCAGTGTCTTACTAGACCACAATAGCAATGCTTGAAACTTAGCCTCTTTCTATTTCCCGTAATTGTTGATCAAATGAACTGTGTGCCTTTAGATAAGTTTTAAAATTCTTATTTTCTATCTATAATTTCATTCTGCTATGACATGCAACTGTCTGGTAATTACTACTAAACTGTCGACCTATAAAATGCATTGCTCTAAGGGTACAGTATTGACAGTGACAATTTGCCTTTTCCTCCACCTTGTTTTTTCTGTCACTCGAGTGTTTGCTATGAAATCATTAGCATGGACTCCTCATAATGACACGAATGTTGGTCACTTGTGATCTCTGAGCCTTTGGGTTATCATTTAAGAAGTCTACCAACTTCCTGAGTTCCCTGCATGCACAAGCAAATTACTAAGCATGTGTTCTTTCTCTTAAGGGTTAAAATAACTATTTTTTCACTTTAAATATGCAGCAGGCATTTTCAGAAGTACGCGAGAAGGACTGCAAGAAATTTTGCTCATAAAAGCGTATTGTAAATATAAGTATTTCCTCTAAGGTTAGGGTCAAGTTTGTTTGCAGTGCAAGGCTTCAGTTAAATACATAGTGTAAAACCATATTTGTTTGCTGACAAGATGGCATAACCTTTGGTACTCTTTTCCATCCAAAATTCTTATTTTTCATTACAATTACAGTTCCTAGTCATCATGGGTAAGCATTCCAAAGTTTATGAGTTTGTAGTTTATTTAACCTCTTGTAATAAATTCTGGTAATTGTAGTGAATTATTAGGCGTGTTTTCCATCTAAAATGTGAAGTGTATGCTTCCCTGTACTGTACATTATTTGTAGGTTTTAGACAGTATGTGATACATAATTAGGAGTTATAGTTTATATTTTTTCAAGACTGGCAGGAACATTTTCTTAGATTATGGCTCAATGAATATGTAATTGAAGCAGCATATGTTTTGTTATTTTTTTTATGATGGTCTAAAAAAGGACACGTATTTTAATGATGACTTTTGCCAATTGATTTAAATATTCTTAATGTTCAAAGGATGAGAAGAATTTAAAATTTTTATCTTGGGGAGCTGGTGTCTTATTTTTGGGATAAGAATTCATTTGTAACTACTATGGATTCAAATATGAGACTAAGTACTCTCAAACCATTATGGCATGATCACACAGTATATAGAAAGCAGGAAGTATTCTTGGTTATTGTATAGGTATTTTTGTATAGCTTGCCCATTTCTAAAAGGTAAGCATTAGGATCTGGGGATGTTTTACTAGGGCTTCAGGTGGCAATGAAAAAAAATCATGACATTGACTCTAAATCAGAAGAGCACCACTGGTCAGTGGATGACATGGTACTCTCCCTCCCATTATAATAGTCCCACAATAATCCATTTTAATCCATTTTTATCTGGAGGGTCCCAATATGCGCACACATGCATAAAATAGTTCCTAAAAATTAAACTGCAAAGATGATTGGCAGTGCTATACGATTGGAAAAAAAAGTGTTGTATTGGTAACAGTGAGAAAGGCTTATTGTAAGGGTGATAAGCTGGGGGAAGTTTTTTTTTTTTTTTTTTTTTTTTTTTTTTTTTGTTGAAGCCTGGCATTGAGGGTGGAGATGGGTAGGTATTTGACATCATATGTCACTTTATTATATGGCAGGCAGTGCATGGGAGGCTGATCACTAAATTTTTTTTTTTTTTTTGTAAACTTTAACACTATTGCCAGAAATGCTTATGTCAAAACACATCATGGTAACATAATTAAAATTTCCTTCTCTCATGGACTGCATTCAAAGCGTACACCAATGCAATTTGTAGTAAAGCAAACACTTGTGTTATTTCCTACTATGTACGTATTCATGTTCTGAACTACTGCTGAGGGATTGTCATGATTCTTTCACCTCAACGAGTGGCTTTTTGTTGTTGTGCCTACAGCATTGCAGGTGTAAAAAAATTGTGGAGAATATTAGGCTGCCTGGTCGATGGCACACATCACTAGGCAGTCTACCCCCGCAAGACATAAAGGGTGCTAAGGATAAACAGAAAAGTTTGACAGAGGGGAAGCGGACACCCAGGTGTCAGGCCTGCAAGGTGATAGCCAGGCCCCGCCATAAGGAGGATAAACAGCACACACATGCTTGGTGGTGAATTGAAGTTTGCAAGTCTGCAAGGGATTACAGACTTAAAGTTGTCTAAGGGTAGACTGCTTTGGTTCAAGATTAAACATGTGCTTCCCAACTAGAAGACTCAAGGCAAAGCTTTGGATGCTTCTGATGAGGAACAGAGGAAATTCAGATGATGATAAAAGACATGATGAAAAAGGAAGACCTTGTACAATTTAAGTAAAATCTACAATACTGATGAAACTGGAGTATTCTGTTCAGTCATGCCCATTAACACCATAGCTGATAAGGCAAAGAATTTACTTGGTAAAAAGCTTTCCAGTGTTGCTTCATTATATACGCTTGCTTCTGGTAGCCAGCATTGACAACCAGTTATAGCTGGACATGCAAAAGGAATCATGTGCCCTGAGTGGGTTGATGGACAGTCTCCCAGTGATTTAGTATCATTCAGCAAAAGCTTAGTTCATCTCCGGGATCATCTTTGTACTGTAAAATGTTATTGTTGCTTGTGCAACTCTTAATCTAAAATTTGTTGGAAATTTGACAGGAGCAGAATGAGTAAATTATATTGGTTTAAAAATCTGAATGCTGAAAAGGATCAGTTAAATGGGAGTTAAAGGATTTGATTGGATGTAAATTTTTCTGAGAACTTGGCAATTATATGCTTTGGTTTAATGAATGTAAAGAATCATCAAAAAGGGCATTGGTTTAAGGCAGAGTAGTCTGATACTTTAAAGTAGATGGCTGATGATTTAATATAGCCTAAATAAAGAATTCTTGACTTGTCTGAAGTGATTCATCAGGAGTTGATACTAAGTGGATGCTTAGTGTATGTGTTAAACTGTGGTTCCATTAAAATTTTTAACTAGAAAATTATTTATGTCATTGGAACACCTGCTGTGCCTGGCTAGACTGAGGAATAATGTTTTAGGATTATTTGCTGCAACACTAGGTTTTTTTATTAATGAAAAAAGCTTGGAATACATAGTGATTTTTTTAAAGGCAGTATTTCCATGGTTTTATCACTACCAGAGAGAGAGAGCAGCAATTTGTATATGTTAATACACTTTTTATCAATTGAGTAAATATTATTGTTTTTTTGTAGATTTTTATGAATTGAGTAGGTAACTCTTTTTGTGTAGGCCATTGCTGGGAGATAATATACAGGGCTATTATATGTAGAAGTAGAAAAGTAAGCAAACCCCTCGTTAATTCTGTGTACCATCTTTAAGGTAGCTTTGAATTTGATCTGCTAACATTTTGCTGTTCAGGACCAGGTTGATGGTGTCTTGTCTTTCTTGGTGGTTTCATAACTTCATTCATGTCTCAAGAAGATTTCCTACATGTCATGATCCCTTTCCAGGGGCTTTCCTTGAAGTAAATTGTCTCCTCTCCTCTGTCCAGTGCATTTCTGCCTGAGCTCTTGAAATAGTAAACATCTTGCTTTTAATGAAGTTTTAAGACATAGATTAAATACAGGTTTGTTTAGATTCAATACATTCAGTACAGGTTTTTTAGATTCGATACAGGTTTTTTGTCATGTAAGGTTTGATTTTTCTTTTTCTTAAGTAACAAACATGATCAGGCATTTTTGTGTAGCGCTTCCACGTAATAGGCAGACAAGCTTTTGCCAAGTTTGGAAAACAAGAAGCAAGTAGATTATGTGCTATTAGTTTAAAAAGAGTTAATACAAGTTTTGCAAATTATTCAGTGCCTTCAAAACTTAAAGAAAATTTGATAAAGTATTTCCAGAATTCACAAGAAAATTTGATGGTCGTTTTGAACATAATGTAATGTGTGATGGCATTACTTGGACTACAGTCTTAGATACGGATTGAAATAAATACAGCAATCTTAAATCTCATGCTGTTGGGATGTATACAGGGTATTTGATGGGGGTAATCTTGAATCTGCTAATGCCATGCATCAGAATGATGCATTAGATATTTAGGATTTTACTAGGTGCTTAAAAGATCATCTGCACCTTCCATTATGATAAATGTCATCACTGTTGTTTCCTGTTAAGTCAATGTACATGCATACATTAGACATTGGTGGAAAGGAGTATTCAAGGAGTAGAGCCACTTGAGGCAATGTTCATTAAGTAATATGAAGCAAAGACTGAAGGACTGTGTTATAGTTGACATACCTTTACCATCGTGAACTGGTGGGAAAATACTATATAAACTACACTGAGAGTATGCAATAGTAGTTTTGGAAGTAACGCACCTCAGAATTGAGATATTCTTGGTTGTATAAGAAATTATGTAATGCTTGTCTTTTTCAAATACCTTTTGTCTTTTTAAATTGATGCAATACCTTTTTAAAAATGCACGATATTCCTGGTACCCTTCCAAATTTATTCTGCAGCGAGCAGTACTGTCCCTGTGTAGTTTACCTTTGGAACTCATTAACTGTTTGGCTAGAATGATTTTCCCATAGGTCTTAATATAAAACCAAAAAACTTGTTTGCTAGATATGTTAGCATCATTGTATGTTGCATAACATACCTTTCTTTTAAAACATCAGGATAGCACTTCTATAACATGACACTTCAGTTTAAAGGGGGTTATAGTGTTCCAGCATCAAATTGAGCCTTTACTTTTCGTATGGCCACATCCAGTCCACTGGCCATCTGTTTCAGAGTGGTGTCCCCATTTTGCCTTTCCCACTGCCCTTCTCTGGGGTTCTGTCAAAGGCTCCATGTGGTGCAGCTCTTTTGGACGGTAAACAGGCCATCAATCTTTACCTTCAGGGACGAAGGCAGGTGCGTACTTTACCTGTCTTAGACTACACACAAACACAAACAGGTGTTCATGATAGGCCTTGTTTTGTCTATCTTCTTGCTTTGATCTTTAGCTTTTATTCTTCTCCGTCATATTTTATATCTGGGACAATGCTTCTGAGACTAGGAACCTTATTCTTACAAGCATACTACCTAAGGCATAAAAAGTGACATGATTTCCGCAGTAATGACAATGATTTTAGACTTTATATTTCTTCTGTAAATGATCATGCTTTCGAGACAGAAGTTATTTTAACCAATAAACATATGACTTTTTAGAATGCCACAGTTCAGCTTAGTTAGTACACAAAACCCTCATTTTAAAGGCTTATATCTTTTACATATTATTTGTCCTAAATTCATTGTTTTTCACAGACCAGTAGCTCACTAGATTGAAGGTGAAGGATATGCATAGATAAAATGAAAAGATGGGGAATATTTGACTGAAGGCATAAAATAGCAATGCACCATAAAGAAATAACAAGGGATTCTCATACTTTCAAGTTTTAAGGTGACAATCTATATGCTGCTATAACCAGGATATAAAGAACCTCTGTACTTTACTATAAAGGTAATTAGTTAATGTTTGATTGCTAAAGTACAATTAGGAACCAGAATACAGTATTGTCATTTTGCTTTCTGAGATGGTTTGCATATTTTGGCAGTGCGAAGTTTTTATTTTTTATTTAAGTTTTTTTTGGACAAATTTAAATGACAAGGATTCTTCGATTTTGAAGGTTATTTTGGATATCACCCTGAAATTCATTAAGATATTCTGAATTGCCCCTGAGAAACTTCTAAGCATTTCAGAATTTCATTAACCGCAAAACTTTTATTTGTCTTGTCTTGTTGCATGCCAATTCGTTTAGATCCTATTAATTATGTGAGTATGTAATTTGCATGTCTTGCGCTTGACACTGATATCTTAGTGTGCAGTACAACTCTTAAATGAGATAGCAAAAAAAAAAAAAAAAAAAAAAAATCAATAAATAAAAATAAAGTGCCAAATACATAGGTCTACTGTAGTAGATGCAAATCTAAGGAATATGCTTATAAATGCTTAACTGAATCTGATGGCTTTGCATTGCAGACATACGCATGTACTGTATCTTGTTTATTGACTAGAAAAAATTTTTCCCATGAAGATATGGTTGTATATATTGTATTCAGTACCATTTAAAAAATATACTGGGTTGGTGTGCAGTACACCACTCAGGTGGTGTATTGTTGTAAATGTACTGTACTCCAGCCATTAAGCATTGCTGTTCATCTTGTAGCATAAGGTAATGATTCACATAATTTCTGTTCTTTATTTGCAGACTTAAACTGTACTTGCACAACAGTTAGGAAGCAGTATTAACTCCTTACAGATTTCATGAGTTCAGCTCCTATACAGCAGAAATATATTTTTTTGTGGAATTTTTTAAACAAAATTTAAAGACTGGGGTATTAGTGAATAAAATTTAAGGACAAAGAACATAATGAAGATGTATAACCATTCTTTTGAATATGTACATGTAATGATATTCATTATTAACAGTACATTAACAGCATGTGCAATATTTTAACCAGAATTTTGGAAGGCTGTACAGTAACCCCTTTCTTGAATTCATATTGGGCAGGTTATGAACAATAAAATAAAAAAAAAAATCAGTCTGCTTCAAATCACACATCATGCAGGTATACATGACAATTGTGTACATATGTGTTGGAAAGCTGCAGTCATTTAAATAGTGCATTGTGTCTTTGATGTGCAGCATTTAGTGCTTAATATATTTGTAGATTTAGTGCCTATCAGCCTAATAGTAATCTTACATCCCAGAAAAACTACTACTGGCAAAAAGTTATATGTTACAAGTTAATGTAGAATAATATGCTATTCTTGATTTGGTTTTGTGTGTAGTATTTGTAAAATATTTAAGATTTGATTAGTCTTGGCTTCTTTTTATGCCCTCTATTTCATAGTAAACCTGAAACTTCAACTTTATGCTTCTTTGTGATTTTTTAAAATCTGGACATTACATTTTACTAGCAAGGGCATTCTATAATGTAATCCATTTAGAAATGTTTGAATTCAAAAGCAAAGTGTTACGATAGTGAAAAGTTGAGGGGTTTACAAATAGCAAAGTGTGTATATGTGACATCTTAGGAATTTTTTTTCTTCCAACAATGTAGGTGCTGTACCACCGAGAGGTAGCCAATCGGAACAACAACAAATATCGAAATGGTGAGCTTGACCCTGAAGTTACACTACAGTTCTTGAAGTCTGCTATATACTACTTTTTAACAGACAAGGACAATGCTAAGGGCCATCTTCGTGCAATTGAAAGTATCTTGGGGTACACAGACAGTGAAAGACATCTCATTGACAAAGTTGTAAAATAGCTTTGATATACTATGACCTAAGTACAGAGAAAGTTTTATTTATGGCAGGTTGTGGGATATGTAAAAGGACTTATTGTATTGGTTGTAAACTGGAACTTTGTACAGTATGTCTCGTTGGAGAACAACTATTTAAATTATAAGGTATGGTAACCTGTGATACAGTAATATGGGTAAAGTGTTTAGTCAAGTATTTGTTGGTTGTGAGCACTGTTCTGTCACATATTCATGAAGATCATAAATCGGTTCTACTTACATTGATGTATAACTTGCCAAACATTTTTATAATGCTGAAAAAGTACTATGTATTAATTTCAATTAACTTAATTACCACTGATTTATTAGTTTTAAATGGCAATTTAATCATCATTAAATTATTAGGTTTAAATGGTCATTTGTACCCATAAGTTACAGTTCATCTTGAAAATTCATGTTGGTAGCCGTTGTGTATGCTGATGGTTATACTCTAGATCCAGGTTTAAATGAAGGTAGGTTTAACCATTAGTTTTGTAGTGTTTGGAAGCAGTTTGGAAGCAAGTCCTGTAGGCTGTTTCATAATCGATTATGTTTAAGCCATCAGCAATATAGTAAGCTAATATACATTATACTTCAATAACTGAAGTGCATAACATAGTTTAAGTATGTTTAATGCCACTGTGATATCCAAAGCAACTATGCACTTGACACTTCACTTTCTACAATAATCTAGTTTCTCAAAATTAGCAGGCATCTTTGAAATAGTTAACAGGTGGACAAAATAGTATATTTTTGTCTTGAATACCAAAACATATGTACTAATTGAATTAAAAAGCAATGTGGCTATTTACGTAAATTATATATCGAGAATAACTAGGAGTTTGTTAGAACAAATTTTTTTTATTTAAAATTGCTGATTAGATTAAATAATAAACTAGCAAGCCAATAAGAAGATCGGAAACAATAAAACTAAAGGCTTGAGAATTTTGAGACAACATTTCTCCCCTCGTGTGTGTATTATGCTCATGGAAAGGCGTAATATCTTGTGAATTATAGTAATCTCCTCAAGCTTGTGGTTGTATTGTATTCAGTGTAGTTGAATATTGAGCTTGTGCATCCTTGAAAATTAAATTTTCATTGGTGACAGCTTTGATTTGGGGTGCTATATATTACTATATATTAATACTTATAAATTTCAAACCAAGTGTACATATTTAGTTGTGGTTTCCATGTACTGGACACGTTTGTTATATATAGAGATGAACAACACTTGAGAAACACTAGAGGATATTTAAACTGTGGGACACAAGGATTGAAGGTGGTTGTTGTTGTTGTTGTTAGACAAGTAAGATAATTATCATTACCAATGGTCCACAAGTTTTGTGGTCATTGTCAGTAATAATTACTGATAACTTGTTCCTGAATGTTTGTTAATTCTGTATGATTTTAGTCATATACTTTCAGCACGCCAAAGAGTTTATGAAATGTTCCTTAATGATATTGAAAAGTTTAATTTTATCTCTTGAATGCTGTATTCACTTTTGTATAGAATTATATTTGTCATGGTAGCATGTCATTCATTTCTTGCTTGACAAGAATTTAATGCAATTGTTTTGTTTAAGAAAAGTTTATATATATATGAATGGTACCTGTGCTGCTTGTAAATAAGAAACTTTAGGCACTACAGTGATTATATAGTAGTTAAATGGTTTTGATATATGGGTATGATATTCTCATCCCAGTTTTGGTTGTTAGCAAATAAAGTGGAATTAATTGGATATGTACTGCATTTTCATTATGGATAATTGCCATTTTATGCAAATGAAAATTTTTCTTGAATGTGTGAAAAATAACTTTCTCAGCAATATATTCAAGTTAATTTGATTGCTTGGTACAGGTCTAATTGTGATGTAATGTGATTAGAAAATATGGTTAAATTCCCAGGCACTACTGTTATATTGCTTTGTAAACAGCCTTAATTAGTTGGCTTATAATGTTAATCAGTGTTATTAGATAATTTTAAGTTATGCCTTGACTATATATTATGATCCTTTGCGTAGGAGTTTTTAAAAAGATATTTGACTCTATTCAGCTCTAAATTGTGATAATAATGTAAGGATCTAAATCTGTTTATAATGAAAGATTTTATATGAAACCATAATTGCTTAGGAAAACAGGGTTTAATTTAAATAGAAATAAGAATGGGTATTTATTCAGTTTTGGCAGTAGTCATAAATGTCAGTTTATAAAAAAAATAAACAGGGCCTTCAAATTGTAATTCTTCTAATGAAAACTTTTATTTTCTCTCAATCTGGAAACCAAGGACTGAATTTATGAATACAGTAAATAAATATATATTGCAATAAAATGTTCTATGTCCTTCATTGTCCCCAATGTAGAGAGTTCACTTTATGGCCATCTCAAGCTGCTTAAATTTACAGTCTGGATGATTCAATGTGGGAAAAGTTTAGAAGGCTTAGTGGTGTGTCTTTCAAAATATAACACATAAAACATAATAGTTACAACTCCACTGGAACAAATAAAGACAGAAGTTTAAAGAAAAATAGAGTACGTAAATTGTTATTGTTAACACTAATCAATAAAATTAAAGTCTCATTTGGTTAGGGAAATGAAATCCCATTAGTTCCTTGTTCTTACAGAAATTCAAAGACGCCTTTTTATATGCAAGTACACCACAGCCAGAGCTCAGACACCACCTAGTAGTTGGCAAATGGTGGTTTAAAAGGGAGGGAGGGGGTGATAAGGAATGCCCCTCCTAATACAGTAGTACCTTGTACTTCAAATTTAATACGTTCCAGAAAGCTGCTCGAAGTAAGATTTGTTCGAAATATGAAACAAATGTCCTCGTGCGAAATAAGGGGATTCAGGATAATTCATTCCAGTCAACCCAAAAAGTTCCCCTTTTCACATTTTTGCTATTAGTGTGTTCAAAAGTAGTGTGTAAGGTAATGAAACTTTTAAAAATTAATATTTTTGACATTTTTATTTCTGTGTATGATTTACAAACTGTTTGGTAAAAATGGTGCTGGCCAGCGTGTTGATGGAGGGAGGAGAGACTGGAACCCTTTTGCAGTACCCAAACCCTTTTGCAGTATGCAAAAGTGTATTAAAAATAAATTATATTCACATTAGGTACAAGGATAATCAAAGGAATATGTCTGTGTGTCTGAAAGAGAGAGTAATCAGCGTGTTTACACTTGGATCTTAAGTGCACGAAAGATATTAATTATGCCACAATTAACAACTTACTGTTGGCAAACGGCAGACTTTTAAAACAAACTTGAGGATTTTGCAAGTAAGTAATAAGTCAAGAATGCAAGAAAAGGAAAGCTAAAATAACTTTTCGCAAGGAAGCCGTTTACACAAATAATCACAGTAGTAAAAAATCTTAAAAAAGCAATTGTCATTAGATTGGTATTTACAGTAACAAAAATAAGTGATATGGGCTGATTGAGTGTAAGTGAAAGAAATGGGCGAGTAATCATCCTAGTCCAGCTGATAAGTCAGTGGGAAGTAGCACCCCGTCTCTCTCTCTCTCTCTCTCTCTCTCAGCCCACCGGACTCGAGCAAGCCTTTTTTTTTTTTTTTTTTTTACTAATTGCATTTGATCGTTTTCATGTTTTATCATTGTTAAATTTGTGAAATAACTTATATTTTATGTGAATTGATACTGCTTTTACGTACATATTATAGTAAAGATTTTACTGACTTCTCTCCTCAAGAATACCACGACGCACGATAACTTAAAATCATTTATTCATTATTCCTCAAAAATATAAACGGACCCCTTCCCTCTTCATCAAGTTAGCTGTGTAGCACCGCAATGACGAATGATTTTGTTAATCACTGAAGCTAAATTTTATTGTGAAAATCTTTGTTCTTTCATTTACTATTTTATTAATAT
Organism: Macrobrachium nipponense; assembly: GCF_015104395.2. NCBI lineage: Eukaryota > Metazoa > Arthropoda > Malacostraca > Decapoda > Palaemonidae > Macrobrachium > Macrobrachium nipponense. The sequence goes on along the minus strand of NC_061102.1, from coordinate 52,174,990 downwards.
TGTTAAACTAGACCATCTCACTTGGTGCACCAAACACTGGCTCAATTAAGCTTTTTTTTTTTTTTTTTTCTTTTTTTTACTGATTGATTTTTATATTTTATCATTACGTTAAATTTATTGGTTAATTCCCTTTATGTGAATTGTTATTGCTTTTACGTACAATAATAATATTTTAACTCTCTCTCCAACATATCAACGCTCCCTTGTTCAGTCTCGAGTCAGCTGGGCGTGACGTCACCGCGGTTACGTCTGATTTTATCTTTTATGCTGAATGTTATACTGAAAGCTAAATTTTATACTAAATGCTTTATACTTTTATTTATTTTGTCGAATATGGTTATCATTAAACTATATACAGGTAGTGTTCGAGTTACGATAATTCGTCTTACGATAATCCGATTTTACGATGGGGTTAGCGATTAAATTTCGCTCGTAACGGGTGCAGCCCAGACCATAGCTCTCGGTGGTCTTGGTGCAGCCCAGCAGCGTACAACCAGGCAGCAAGAGTCTAGACAGGCCAAATTACAATTGCCTAACTTTATCCTATTTTCTAGTTAAATAAGTTTAGAAAAAAATGGCAAAAGAGAATCATGAAAGTTCCGTTGTAACGTTTTACTTGTTTGGTAAAAGTGTACAGCATGAACAACCAAACGAGAAACAACGTTTTGCTAAGTACAACAGAATTAGATAACTTCCATTGGACCTGTAATTCAACCATCGTACGATAGTAAACAATTACCGCAGTTATGTTATAAATAACGTTATGTATATTAGGACTGATATACTTTTAGGTAATAACTTTGTTCGCTATAGATCAAAGATCAGCAAGGAAACGTACTGTTAATTTAAACGAAGTTATAGCTGAAGCTGAGAACACTTTTCGAGCTGCTAATGACTGTTATTGTGCATCGATGACATAGATAAAACTCCCATAAACTTATCTGATCAAACAATCATAGATAAAGTTGAGATAGAATCATTTTTCTCAAAACTTCAGGTCTTGAAAGAATACAGTTTACTGCTGTTTTCAAGCTGATAAAAGATAAATAACCTAACGGTAAAGCTTGTACTACGAAGAAATCAAGTGAAAAGAGCGAAGGGAATCACGCAATTTTCCTTACAAAATAAGCATGTCCACAAAGCAATCTGTTAAAAAAATAAAAACTTAGTTCCCAACGAGACGTATTAAATTCATATTTCGACAAAATTAACACGTCTTTTAACGAAAAGTATCTAGATATTATTTTATGCTATCTAGAAGCAAAACAATTTGCTCAGAATTGAGTTAAATACGACGAAATAAACTCTTATTCGCCATCAGCTGATTTCCAAACCAAAACATTGACTGCTTTGTTAGTATTTTATGATACAATACGTAATATGAGAATACATACAATATAATACTACATTCATGATTGAGCCAGCACAGCCTGCTTGTCTTAGTGTGCCCAGTCTTTAGACTGTAAGTAAACCTAGCTGAGCTAGCACCGCCAGCTCATTCAACAATTGCTAGATACCAAAATTGTTTAGGTGCCAAGGTTGGGTGTGCTTGTGACAGATTGGGTCAAGCCTGCATTGAGAAAATCTGCTCACACCTGACCAAGCCATCATTTATATAGCTCTTGATTTTTCACAAGCTCAGATGTGGACCAGCGCATGTGCACACTCCCCTATTCCCCTTCCCTTACCAGCTCCTCTACTAACAAGCATGGGGGGATGTATAGGTTGATCAACCATGATTCCAGACATTGTTTGTAGGGCAATGTCTTCCATTGCACATGTTTCTTCAGGTACCCTTAGTACTGACTGAACAACATTCTTCCAAGAGTAGGCATGAGAGCAGGCAGGTGTGACTATTTTCTTGTGAGAAGAAACCTCTTCTTACAAGAAAATGGAGATCTGATGGGTCCAGATGGCCCTTTCTCCTCCAGAACTACAGGAAGCTATGAGAGCTATGCTCCTCCTCCTGTTTTTGCACCAGAGGAGATTTCATTTCCCAGAGACAAAGACAACTACTAAAGCATTGGACTCTACCTCCTGAGACTTCTGAGTGAGATAGTATTGTCTTCCTTCCAGGAAAGTAATCTTTGACTGAACAAATTAGAACCCTCCATGACTTCTGAGTAAGATAGCATGCCTTCCTTCCAGGCTATGGCTTACCTTGTGGCTAAATCTTTGGTTAAACAAATCAATAGAGGAAAGGTGTTGCCCTTCCTTCAGTACCAAAGCACCAACCTTTGGGCAAAGGTGGGATATCATCATCCTAGGAACAGTTTGGTGTTGGAATTGTCATGCCATCCCCCTTAATGTAGGAACATTCAGCTGGGATGAGAGACTCTTTAACACTAGGAATCAGTTCCCTTGTTCGAGTCCAAAAGTCCCACCTGTCACCTATTAATTTTTCTCCTATTAAAATGGAAAAGGTATCATGGCTGAGATATTGGTTCATTTTTTAAGCAAATAGTATGATCACCTATTGATTTTCTTCCTTTTAAAGTGGAAAAGGTATCATGGCTGAGATATTGGTTAATTTTTTAAGCAAATGTTGGAGCTGTGATGGTACTGTCCATACTATACTGGTTTGGAACAGAGAGGTATATTAACCTTTAAACGCCTAAGCGATATTTCAGAAATTGTCTCCCGTATGCCGTGGGGTTCGGGAGTGAGCGCCAAAGCGGAAAAAAAGATTTTTTTTTTTTTTTCAAAAAATCACAGCATGCTTAGTTTTCAAGATTAAGAGTTCATTTTTTGTGCCTTTTTCTGTCATTGCCTGAAGTTTAGCATGCAACCATCAGAAATGAAAAAATATCATTATCATATATAAATATTGGAATATATGACAGCGCAAAAAATAAAATTTCATATATAATTGTAAACAAATGGCGCTGTGAGCAAAACGGTTAAAGCTAACTAGTTCATTTTTTTCGTTGTATTGTACTCTAAATTGCGATCATTTTGGTATATAACACATTATAAAATTATCAAAGCAACACATAGAAAATATTATCACAAAATGATGCATGAATTCGTAACGCGCGGACGTAAAAAAAAGTTTTGTTCAAAAATCACCATAAATCGGAATATTGTGCTAGACACTTCTTAATTCTTTCAAAATGAAGATAAATGATTGAATATTGCTAGACTGTAAGAGCTTTTATCTTACAATTGCATTTTTCGACCATTTCGGTTGAGTTAAAGTTGACCAAATGTCGAATTATTTTTATTTATCGTGATTTATATGCAAATATTTCGAAAATGATTAAAGCTACGACCATGAATTTATTTTTGTATTCTACATGAAATAGCACAAATTCGTATATAAAACTCTATGTAACGGCTAATATGAAATGGTGCAAATATTACAACAATGTGACATAAGCATTTCGGAGGTTTGCGGTGGAGATTCCGCGCGCGGAGGGAAGGAAAAAGTTTTTTTTCAAAAGTTCACCATAAATCGAAATACTGTGCTAGAGACTTCCAATTTCTTCCAAAATGAAGATAAATGATTGAATATTACTAGACTGTAAGAGTTTTGGCTTATAATTGCGTTTTTCGACCATTTCGGTCGAGTCAAAGTTGACCAAACGTCGATTTTTTTTTTATTTAATGTGATTTATATGCAAATATTTCAAAAAAGATAAAAGCTACGACTATGAATTATTTTTTTTGTATTCTACATGAAATTGCGCACATTTTCATATATAAAACTCTATATAACTGCTAATATGAAACGGGCAAATATTACGACAATGTGACATAAGCATTTCAGAGATTTGCGGAGGGAAGGAAAATGTTTTTTTCAAAAATTCACCATAAATCGGAATATTGCGCTAGAGACTTCCAATTTGTTTCAAATGGAGATAAATGATTGAATATTACTAGACTGTAAGAGTTTTAGCTTACAATTGCGTTTTTCGACCATTTCGTCGAGTCAAAGTTGACCGAACGTCGATTTTTTTCTATTCATCGTGATTTATATGCAAATATTTCAGAAATGATAAAAGCTGCGTCCATGAATTATTTTTTGTTGTATTTTATATGAAATTGCACATATTTTCATATATAAAACTCTATATAACGGATAATATGAAACGGTGCAAATATTACGACAATGTGACGTAAGCATTTCGGAGATTTGCGGCGGAGATTCCGGGCGCGGAGGGAAGTAAAGTTTTTTTTTTAAAAATTCACCATAATTCGAAATACTGTGCTAAAGACTTCCAATTTCTTCCAAATTTAAGATAAATGATTGCATATTACTAGACTGTAAGAGTTTTAGCTTACAATTGCGTTTTTCGGCCATTTCGGTCGAGTCAAAGTTGACCGAACGTCGGTGTTTTTCTATTTATCGTGATTTATATGCACATATTTCAAAAATGATAAAGGCTACGAACATGAATTATTTTTTGTTGTATTCTAAATGAAATTACACACATTTTCATATATAAAACTCTATATAACGGCTAATATGAAATGGTGCAAATATTACCACAATGTGACGTAAGCATTTAGGAGAATTGCGGCGGAGATACCGCCCGCGGAGGGAATGAAAAAGCTTTTTCAAAAATTCACCATAAATCGGAATCTTGTGCTAGAGACTTCCAATTTGTTTCAAAATGAAGATAAATGATTGAATATTACTGGGCTGTAGGAAATTTAGCTTAAAATTGCGTTTTTCGACCATTTCGGTCGAGTCAAAGTTGACCAAATGCAGATTTTTTCTATTTATCGTGATTTATATGTAAATATTTCAAAAATGATATAAGCTACGATGATGAATTATTTTTTGTTGTATTTTACATGAAATTGCACACATTTACATATATAAAACTCTATGTAACGGTGTAATGGTAATTGCTGTATAGCAAAGAAAGATAAAGGAAAGGAAAATGCATCTTCAAGAAATTCTGTAGCAAGGAGGCATTCGCGCGGGTGTTGGAGGTGCCTGTTCTCATGATGGTTCATAAATCGGCAGGAGTTTTGTGGAACTTGAGAGGCGCTGATGTCACGTGAGAAACGCTGCAATTTCTGATGCAATACTTCGTCGAGAAACTTCTAAATCGTTCCGGTAATCTCGGGAGTCTGTGACGTTCGCTGCAGGCCCCGCCCCCAGGATGCTGTATAAATACGACAGACGAAGTAGGAGAGGGCAGATTACCAGTTAGTCACATAGTAAGAGATCATTAGTAAGAGTCACAGATCAGATCAGTGAGAGCTCAGCAGCAGAGATCAGAGATCATCCGAGAGAGATAAGAGAAGAAGGAACCGATGAAGGATCAGAGAGAAAAAGGCGCTCGAGAATTGGTAGAATTCTGGTAAAGTTGTCTTCAGGAGTGGACGATCTAGTTATTTCGACGTTGAGTGAGACTTCAGAGAAGAAACATTCTGCTAGAGGTTTTGTGGAGTTCCTGCCCTTCAAGTATCTAGAGTAGACATTATTTTCTGCAATACGGAGGCAAGAAGGTGTCTACCATTAGAGTTCTCCTTTTGTGAAGCCATCGCTTCGAGTTGCAAAACTGGTCGGCAAGTACTTTCATTACCTCACTGTTCCCCCAGTTCATGCAGTGCATTTATCTTTGTTAGTAAGCTTGTAAATAAACCTTTCTTGTGTTAGTATTTCTTTCTATATTTGTATCCCCAGTTTCAACTGTTGGTGTTGAATTCTATTTGTTTATCATAATATCGAACCTGAAGCGGACCTCTCTCGGTTCGTAACATTGTGGCGACCTTTGCCAATATATTTTGACACCATAACAGATTGAAACAGGGAGAACATAGAAAGAGCCAGAATGAGTGAGATAGTGAAAGAGTTTATTGAGTCGGGTAAGCTTCTAGGTCTAGAGGGAAATGATCTCCGTGAGTATGTCGAAAAGAAAGAAAGAGAAAAGTATTAGAGAGATGAAAGAGCGGCTGAGAGAGAAGTAATGAAAATGCAGCAAGAGAGAGAAGCAATTAAAATGCAGCAAGAGAGAGAAGCAATGTAAATGCAGCAAGAGAGAGAAGTGATGAAAATACAGCAAGAGAGAGAAATGTTGGTAATGCAGCAGGAAGAGAGAGAGAAAGAACGTATGCACGAGTTGGAAATTGTGCGGTTAAGACAAAGTACTCATAACAGTTGAACAGGCGATAACGAAAACAAAACTGATAGGTTAGGTATGAGTGCAGTGCTTATATTAGTACCAAAGTTTCATGAGGAAGATGTAACGAAATATTTCATGTGTTTTGAGAAGTTAATGGAAAGAGTAGGTTCTCCTAAAGAAATGTGGACTTTATATTTACAGTCAGTTTTGAGTGGTAGGGCGCTTACTGTGTATAGTTGCATGTCTAAGGAGGAATGTGATAATTATGATATTGTAAAAGAAACTGTTCTTAGCGCGTATAGGTTAGTACTGGAGGCATACCGTAAGAAATTTAGAAGTTTGAGAAAGGACGAAATTATTACGTATGTAGAATACGGTAAGAAGTTAGAAAGGCTATTTTTTTATTGGTTAACTTCTGCTAAAGTTGATGATTTTGATGGTTTGAAGAACTTAGTGTTGTTAGAAAACTTCAAAGATAACGTATCCCCTGAGATTAAGCTTTATATAGAAGATAGGCGAGAAGTATCTTTTGCAGGAGCAACTAGGCTAGCTGACGAATATAGTCTAACTCATAATTTGAGTGTTAGTAAGAAACGAAATGATCCTTCGTCTGGTAGAGTACAAAACAGTAAAGGTTTCAGTCCTAGTAATAGCAATGCGAGTAAAAGCGACTATTCCTGTTATACATGCAGAAAACCTGGTCATACGTCTAAGGTTTGTAAGAGTAAAATGGCATCTAGTGGCTCAGAATTAACTTGTTTCCGATGTAATGGGAAAGGGCATTTAGCGAGGAATTGTGCAGTAGAAAGGAAGGACGGTAAGAAACCAATATCGCTAATTAACCTTTCGTCAAGTAGGAATGATGTGATGAGAGAAACTAGGAAATTTTTTGGTGAATTTCTGTCAGAAGGCATAGTTTCCTCTCTTGGAGGAGTATTTTAAAGGGAAGTGGTCTTGCTTCGAGACACAGGAGCTGCTGTCTCACTGATTAGGAGAGAGTGTGCCGAACAGGGCAGAAATCAATTTGGAAGAAAAAGTCATGTTAGGTGGATTTCCTAACACTTGTGTTCTTTGTCCTTTGTTGAAGTTGAACTTAGAAAAGGTAGTGTCAGGAGAAGTGAAACTTGCAGTAGTTGACAGTTTGCCCGTCGATGGCGTTGACATTATTGTCGGTAATGACTTAGCTTTATCCAAGGATGTGAATCCTGTTGTGAGGGATATTCCAGTGCCTGAAATGGTAGTAACTATGTCGGGATTAGATACAGACATGCACTACAGTCATAATAAGTTCGTGGATTTGAATGAGAGTAAGTTTGTGGATTTGAACGAGAGTGAGTTCGTGGATTTGAACGAGAGTGAGTTCATGGATTCGAACGATAGTGAGTTCGTGGATTCGAACGTGAGTGAGTTCGTGGATTTGAACGAGTGTGATAGAGGTGGCGAGGTTGATCTTGGCATGAGTGTGGCTGAGAAACCTAACTATATCGATATTGACAGTGATAGCCAAACGGAAGGTGTAGCTGTCGAGAGTAACGTAGTAAATGTACCAATATCTAGTACTAGTTACGGTGATGAATTAGCCGCTAACCTCGTGAATAAAGATGAGCTAGTCAAGTCGCAGAGAGAGGATGAGATACTAACCCGAATTTTTGAGTGGGAGCTGGATGATGATCTCGATGATGTGTGTAAGGAAACTTTTTGTTTAAAGGACGAAGTTTTGTGTCATTATGTTCGTCCTAATAGGTCAGGTAGTAAAGGGGAAATCACCAAACAATTAGTGGTTCCTAAGAAGCTTCGTGAATTAGTTTTGAAGTTAGCACATGATGAGCAAGGACATTTAGGAGTAAATAAAACTTTCAGGTCTATTAGCAGGGCGTACTTTTGGCCTAAAATGAGAAGTGACGTGAAGAGGTATGTTTTAAGCTGTCATGAATATCAAATTGCCGGGAAACTGATTCAAGTAATTCCTAGAGTTCCGTTGCGTAATATTCCTTCGGTAGGCAAACTTTTTGAGAATATAGTTATCGATATGGTCGGACCTTTGTCTGTAAGTAAGGGTAGAGAAGATTACATAACTAATCTTGAGTATTATAAAAACAGTTTAAGAGACGGTTGGCAACTAGCAAAGGAGAACAGGAGTCAATGGGGGACTAAACGGAAACATGATCTTAGAGCGAAAGAGAATTATACACTATAGAATTAATATGGGTAAGAGTAGAGGAAAGTCAATGAATGTAAATTTGCTTCAGAATTATAAAGAACGCCCTGTACCATGGCCACCGCCAGTGTTCGATGTGATAGTGTTACAGAGAGAAATTAGTTTTGAGAAAATGCAAGAGGTGTTTTAGCATTTCAAAGTTTTAATCAGAGATCAGAAAACGGAAAAAGTAAGAGAAAAGGATAATATGATAGCTAATAGCCTCTCTAGAGTTTTCAGAATGAGTAGCCTAATGACAGTTTTCTGTTTTCGCATGGATGAGTGTGTTTGGAGAAGCGTGCGTGTTTGATTGGGTTAAAGCTTTATGCAGAATTGTTCCCCTGCTGTTTAATTCTTGTTGGTCTTTAGAAAAAAATAAAATAAGTTGATTTCAATTTTTTCTCTTTTTGGGGGGACGTGTAATGGTAATTGCTGTATAGCAAAGAAAGATAAAGGAAAGGAAAACGCATCTTCAAGAAATTCTGCAGCAAGGAGGCATTTTGCGCGTGTGTTAGAGGTGCCTGTTCTCATGATGGTTCTAGAATCGGCAGGAGTTTTGTGGAACTTGACAGGTGCCGACGTGACGTGAGAAACGCTGCGATTTCTGATGCAATACTTCGTCGAGAAACTTCTAAATCGTTCCGGTAATCTCGGGAGTCTGTGACGTTCGCTGCAGGCCCCGCCCCCAGGATGCTGTATAAATACGACGGACGAAGTAGGAGAATGCAGATCATCAGTTAGTCACATAGTAAGAGATCATTAGTAAGAGTCACAGATCAAATCAGTGAGAGCTCAGCAGCAGAGATCAGAGATCATCCGAAAGAGATAAGAGAAGAAGGAACCGATGAAGGATCAGAGAGAAAAAGGCGCTCGAGAATTGGTCGAATTCTGGTAAAGTCGTCTTCAGGAGTGGACGATCTAGTTATTTCGACGTTGAGCGAGACTTCAGAGAAGAAACGTTCTGCTAGAGGTTTTGGGGAGTTCCTGCCCTTCAAGTATCTAGAGTAGACATTATTTTCTGCAATACAGAGGCAAGAAGGCGTCTACCATTAGAGTTCTCCTTTTGTGAAGCCATCGCTTCGAGTTGCAAAACTGGTCGGCAAGTACTTTCATTACCTCACTGTTCCCCCAGTTCATGTAGTGTAAGATTTTACCTTTTTTATGCAAATAGGAGACACCATTCTGCATTTATCTTTCTTAGTAAGCTTGTAAATAAACCTTTGTTGTGTTAGTGTTTCTTTCTATATTCGTATCCCCAGTTTCAACTGCTGGTGTTGAATTCTTTTTGTTTATCATAATATCGAACCTGAAGCGGACCTCTCGCGGTTCCTAACAAACAGCTAATATGAAACAGTGCAAATATTACGACAATGTGGCGTAAGCATTTCGGAGATTTGCGGTGGAGAATCCATGCGCGGAGGGAAGGAAAAAGTTTTTTTTTTCAAAAATTCCCCATAAATCTAAATACTGTGCCAGAGACTTCCAATTTGTTTCAAAAAGAAGGTAAATGATTGAACATTACTAGAATGTTAGATTTTTTTGCTTACCCAAAAATACTAAGTATTATATAAATACATAAATATATATAAAATATACATATATTAATAATATATAGATATATATATATAATAAATAATATATCGTATCTATATATATATATATATATATATAGTATATATATATATATATATTAATTTTTTTTATTCTGGTACGAATACATAACTAAAAGGAATGCAGGTGAAAAACTTTTCTTTTTGCATAAAATGAAATAACATAAAATGCATTAATAAATACAGATATATAAAAACTTGTAATAAATATAAAACTAAATATAAAATCAATGCAGAATACTCACTCGTAATCCTGACTCTTCATTCTATTCTTGTTGTCTCCCTCCTCCTTTGAAAAGTCTTGCATTTTTTTCCTCTTGACATGACAAGGTACAGGTGGAGGAGGGAGACGCGCTGCCTTACTGCTGATGGGCCGCCGCCTTTCGGCGGCCCTCTGCGCCCTCCATTGTCCCTAGGGTAGGCGCACTCCAATATATGACCGCAGTGTGGTACTTGCGGTCACACTCCCCAAACCTGCAGAGCTATATTGCAGGTGCGACAGAAGAACTGGGTGTCTCTCCTTCTGCCATTCATATGACACACCCGGCACCGTTTCTGCCTGCGCCCTTCTAGGAGCTCCAGTGTGTGATCCCCTGGCTGCAGCCGACACACAGGGTCTACTATCTGACAAGAAGTTGGAATCTGAGCGGGGGTTCATGACTCGTCGTAATCATGGGGAGGAGTCGGACCCCCTTCCAACAGATGACAAAGACAGCTCCCTTCTGCCACCACTCTGCCTCTCCTCTTGCCAGATGTTGCGGCTGGCTAGCGAACCTCTTGAGGACATTCGGGGCCCCACGCACAACCGAAGGGTACCACTGACGTGCACACCTGTTTCATACAGTTCCTGGGCCAGGGATACGGAGTTATAATAATTATCCATAAACAGGTGGCATCCCTAGTTTCGGAAACGATCCACAAGACTGAACACAGTGTCACACAGTGTGGAGAAGACCCCAGAATACACAGAGAAGTCCACGACGTATCCAGTGTTGGACTCCGTAATAAAGAACAATTTCACACAACATTTCTTTGGCTTCTTGGGGTTGTACACTTTTATGCTCAGATGTCCTTTGTAAGGCATCATCCCCTCATCCAAAGAAATGTACTCCAACACTGGGCGGACTAAGATGAGGCAATCGGGGTTATTCCGGGGTATGGCCCTTCGATTGAAGGCGTTGAAATACCTGTCCAATGCCAGGAAACTATCGTGGGACATAATGCCAGACACATTGGGCGTACTTAAAATAAAATTCCGCCTCCAATATTGCCTGACATCGGCAGCAGGCATCATTCCAAAAAAAAATGTGGAGCCCCAAAAAATGCGTCATGTCGGTGAGGTTGCAGCCCCACCAGCAATACGACAATGTCGTCCGTAGTTTGTCACGGCAGTACCGAGCGTAGTCCGCCGTCTGCTACCAGGTATTCCAGCAATTCCCGTGTAAGGAACAGCTGCATGAACCCCAGAGCAGTGAGAGGAACAGGTACGATGACCGCAGGTGCTGCCGTGAATGGGTGCATGTTAGGTGGGGTGGGGTCCTCCGACCACCCCTTGTCGCTCTCGGATGACTGGCTTTTACCTTGGCTGGTGCTCCGACCTTCTACGTGCCCGTGCGTGCACACGTGCTCAGGCATGGTTTCGCACTCGATACCCCCCACTGGCCCATCTCCCTCACTTAGGCCGTCGCTTTCTGTGTCGTCATCAACAACAAAACTAGACGACGATAACTCCTCCTCCTCCTCAGATTCCCCCTCATAAGCACTAAAACCACTGAACTCCAACTCACTTCAGCCTCTGACCCTCGTACGGACATTGGGGGCAAATATTCATCATCACTAACATCGGGAGTGATATCCTCGTCACTAGATGACCAACCGCCATCAAAATGAGGACTTGCGACTTGCTCCCGATCAAGCTCTAACAAGTAATCGTCAATGTCCTTTGGTTTGAGGCCTCCCAAATGCCTACTAATGCCCCTCAGGACACCCCGATTATTCCTAGGGGTTATAAAAGGCACACGAGACACAAGATGTGGTGCTTGAACACTTTCAGCCACACGAGGCGTTGAGGAGCAAGGTCATCTTGGGTGCTTGGTCCCTCGCCAGCATCCAAGTCCAAAATACGTCTCACACGATCCCTCCTGAGAGGTAAAACCCACCTTTCACGCTCCATTCGACGTTCAGATATCTCTACGTACGTCTTGTACCCCCACAAATACTCAAACTCTAGCAAAAGTTCGGCAAAACATGATTGCGGCATAAGATCGCTCTCAGACGACGTGTCGCTGATGCTTGCTGGTGCGAGAAGAAAGCATTTTGCACATGCATACCTGAGTAATGCTTGCAAACAAAACAACAGCTTGATCCGTGAGCTCCCAGCATCCCTCAAGGCGCGTGATTCAAAAGTTTTCGACTAGTAGGCCTTAACTATTTTTCCCTGAATTTTAAAAAAAACTATTTTGCGTCGACGTACCATACGTCGGTTCGGCACCCGACAGACAATTTTCGTCGGCGTTTAAGGGTTAATAACTTGTCATATTGACGAAGGTCAGCCCATGAATTCCAGAGGTTGGGTTGACATTTGTGTTCGGCCTTCCAGCATGTTATCCAGTTTCTCCACCAATATAGGGTGGGGAAAATTGTAAAACACTGTCCCAACAGATCTACTTAAGTAAATGGAGATATTAAATGATCCGCTAATGAAAAGTCTATACATTTTTAAAAGGTATAGACTGAGGCTAAGGATGAAAACTTAACTTCTCCCTCTCTCCCATCTGGTTCTAGTATTAAAACACAAGAACATAATGACTGCCAGATAAAGACTATGAAATAATCCCTGGAGTCTTTACACCAAACTCATAATAAATACCTGAATCTAAACTTCAATGACAGTAATCAGCTATATTTTTAATAGAGGTATTATCAAATGTGTTTGTAAACCCAAAAAATTTCCCAGGATTGTTTTTATACCTAAGCTTTTATTACATCATACTTTTGTTTTTTAATATTTGAATTTTATTTTTTTCAGTTTTTTATGTGTAAATTTTGTATGTTCTTTATGTGAAGGCTGTCTTTGATGAAAGAGAATTTTAATTATTTCAGTTGTAAAGAACTGTACAGTATCTTCTCATCATGGACATACTTTGTCTGTAGGGTGGAATTTGCAAATGGATTTTGTACTAGTAGTTGAGGGATGACCTACATACATACGCTGCTGTTTATCTTATGGGGACTAAATATGAACTGGATGGTGGTACAGGTGTTACGTAAATTAATATTATTCAAAGTGATACACTGAGATAAAAGAAGTGACTGTAAAAATAAGTGTTAATTTGTAAATGTAGAGCCAATAAGAATTACAGGTATTTGAATAATTATAATGTGTAACTGTATTCTTATGAGTATAATCTGACTATTAATTTGTAAACTAAGATTTTTTGTAGTTATTAAGATATGAATTTTTCAATAGCTTCAATATACATCTACCCCTTATGAAAATTTGGAAAAAATTTACATCAAGACATTCAGAAGAATAAAATAAAAAATTTATGTTGAATCCTTGAGAAGACAAAAAAAATTATTTATTTACTTACCATATTTTTTACCATCAGGTGTTGCAGGGCTAAATGAGCTCAGTTTGAACCTTTAGGTCAGAGAGATTCAAGTCTGACTCTAGGGAGAAGAAAACCTCATATTTACTAAACCATAAAAATGGAACAAATTACTTGTGGAAGTAGGACTGTCAAAGTAAACTTCAGAATTACAGGAAGGCAATGGTATGTGCAACAAAGAACCTTTATGTGTGCACTGCAGTGAAGGTCACACATTTTTATCATATCAGTGCAACATCCACCAGTTAGAGGAAAAAATTCAGGCAATAAGAATAACAGAAAAAGACCTCATTTATAAGTTAGTGTATAACAAGATGTGTTAAGTTTTTCTACATTACTATGGTTGCAAAATGCAAATCATTACAAAATGCTAGACTTGAAATTATAAGTAGAGAAGCAAATGAGTTGCTTAAAAGGCCATTACCAGAGATGAACAAATCTACGTGATAGGTTTGTCAAGACAAAGTATAGTTTTGCCGATAAAAACCAGGTAGGTACTCAGCAAAAATACCCAGACTCAAAATGTCAGAGGTAAAGCCAAAATTGTCAGCTTTACAAAACTAGCAGGTGTCATCCTGCATGGAAAACACAACAACAATAACCAAGGCTTTTGTCTCCTGGAGATGGAGGAAACAGCTCCTGGAAAGCCATAAAAGAGAGGGTGGTTGCAGCAGCTATGATAAATATGTTAAATTTTGAAAAAGTAAATAATTTTCCAGAAATCCAGAAAAATATCGACAAAATCTCCAAAATCCCTGACCACAAGACGAGCTGGTCCAAAATTCATGAAAGGGAACCTCACTAGTGGTTCCAAAAACTCAAATTCTCTTCCATAGTTGACTGTCAAGATAAAGAGTTAAATGGGAAGAACTTCAAATTATCATCCCTGAGGTATCACCTCTGTATTGCATTGCAGGCGACAATAATGGGATATTCCACCTTTCCTTGACCAGAAGAATGTTTGTTATACCTCTCAACATATATTCAAACTATTGGAAATTCTGATGGAACCCTGCCATGACGCCCCACAAACTCATCTCCAATTACAATCTCAATTACAAGCAGTAGTTGCACATATAATTACTGATTGGAGATATACAGTATGTTTTGTTTACTTACCTTCTGATGATCCTTCACCATTGGAAGAGCTTCCTTCTCCATCACTTTTCGGGTGATATGAATGCTGAAACATACATAAGAATATTATATACACATGAACCGAATCACTTCCATGTTCAAAATGGTTCAATATTGGATATTGACCTCTATATCTATAGCAAAAACTTGTCACTGATCTTAGCTAGTGATTCTCAAATTATCATCAATGTTACTGAAAGTCTACCATTCAAGATTACAAAATCAGAATACTGTATACAGAAAGCGAATAGACGTTATGGCTGTTGAGTTACCTGTTACAGACAATGCTACAAAACTGCTTAAAACCACTGATTTTAACTTGTTTCTACTCTACTGAAGGAACTACAGGAATATCTGTTTGCCGACCTCTTGTTGTGGGAACTCAGGATGCTGTGGGGCCCAAAAAGACCATGAGAGCTGCTGAAACATGGCATAGGAAAAACATGAGTGCTCATGATTGTGTTGAATATCTAAATACTAGAGCATAATTCAAGCTCGTATATTAAGTTAGTCAGTACAGTCGACCCCCATATTCGCATTCTCCAGATTCGAGGATTTTTCAGTGTAACCTGTCCAAAAATTATTCGTGGGAGGAGTCGCCTATTCATGAGCTTTAATGTGGAATGTATCTATAAAAATATTCGTGGGTCCCCCACTATTTGCAGATGCAAATTTTTTTGTAAAGAAATATTCTGTATTTTTATATTTTTTACTGTATAATAACATTAAATATTAAATCATACAGGTACTCAATGGTGATGAATGCTGATTATAGATGATGGTGATAAATTAGTTGTGCAGTCGGATGAATGACAATCAAGAAAGACAGCACAGCTAATCACAAGAGTTACATCTCCTCTGAGGATGCCTCTTCACCTTCTTCAGGAGGTGCTTCGTCAAGGGTTTTGGGAGGTTGCATCATCATGAGGTACTTGTACATTTTCATGAAGGTGTTATGATAGGGCTTCATGATATCATTAACAATAGCATATTGATCAAATTTGTGGGCCTTATTTCATTCTTATTCCATGCCTTTTACCATTGTCTGTATCTGCCTGACTATTGGCTGTCATCTGCAAAGCAGCCAATCCAGGAGCAGCATTCATTTTCCTTGGTGCTCATTGGCTGAGCATTTGGTATTGATTGGTTGAAGCCCGAGTCCCACCTCGTGATCATAGAATTGTGGGTACTATGCATCTCCTAGCTTGATGCCTAGAGCATCCAGCATCACTGTGTATAGTCAGCACCCACTGATGTAACGCATAAATTGCGAAACTGTGTTTAACGTATCATCATATATCTTTGTTAATCGTGCTGGAAATGGCTCCTAGAAAGCGCCATGCTCTTTCTAAGCCTTCTGGCAAAGAGCCTAAAAGAAGGAAGGCAGTCATGAAGCTCAACGATGTGTAAGTTCTCGATACGTTAAAGGAGGGCATTGCAGCAACAGTTCGTCAAAATGAAATATAATCCACAATGAAGAAATAAAAGTTAAGGGTCGGGTAGTATACAGTTTAGTTGGCCAGGCCATGCAACACCTTTTGCCTGGCCCTTAATCCCTCCGCCAAGGTAAGTAGTTCCGTGACCTGACCCTGCCTGACCATGCTTCGACCTCAGTCTGTTCCTGTGTCAGCAGGTCAACAGTCAGCATGTCCGCTTCTTCCACGTCGTATCCCGCGCACTTGCTATTTGCCGCTGCCATTCCAGTGACTATGCCCGATCTAGAGATTCTTTGCCATGACGAACGGTCATTGCTTGTCTATTTGATGAAGACCAGCCTTCTTGGTGACTTTAGTGGTGTGTGTAGCCAGTGTAAAGAAGGCACCGTCGGTCTTGTGAAACAAGGCAACCGTTTTCAATGGCGGTGGAATGCAAGACAATGCTAGAAGCACATTTCGATTCGCAGTGGCTCATTCTTCTTGGGTTCCCATCTCTCCTTCGGCACTACCTTAATGCTAATTCACGGTTGGCTTCACTATGCTTCCCAGAAATATATGCAGCTTAATTTGAAAATAGGGTCACCCAACACCATGGTTGATTGGTACAATTTCTGCCAGGACATTTGTGTAGACCTTTTGGTGATGAACAACCGGAAAATTGGTGAGTCAGGTCACGTGGAAGAAATTGACGAGTCCAAGTTTGGCAATAGAAAATTTAATAAGGGAAGACGTGTCAAGGGTTGTTGGACTCTCGGTGGGATTGACCGCTAAACAAAGGAAACATTTTTTCAGATTGTTCCAGACAGATCTACAGAAACACTTCTATTTTAATTGAAAACATACATCCAGATTCGATTGTAATATCAGATTGCTGGAAATCATACCAAACTTTAAGTCAACATTTCAAAACACACCATAACATTAATCACATATTACATTTTGTTGATCCAGATGATAAAAACATACACACAAACACAATAGAATCTACTTGTCGAGTGTTGAAACGTCGTGTTTTACCTAGAAGTGGCACAGTCAAACCTAGAAGTATCATTCTTATTTTACTATGTATTGTGTAAAAAAAAGTTACCTTACTGCAGTTGATTGCCTTTTCAAAGCTTTTCTAGAATTAATTAAACGTGCATATCCATTAAGTAAAGTAGATTCAACATCCGCCAAAATGAGGTCTAATTTCGCTGGAATCACACAATCCCGAGACGTCGGCGTACATCTCCACCCATCCCTGTTCCACAAATTCCAGTTATCTAGTTCAAGTCAAAGGTAGCCGTCCCAGCCAGAAAGAAAAGAAGAATAGTGTTCCCCGAAGACTCTGATGATTCCGATTTCCAAGGCTAAACTTTACTTTATTTCTGGGGGGACTCTAGGGCCGAGCACGGATCTGATGCCTTCCAATAATAAGGTAAGTTAACTGATGTATATGAAGGATAAGGGAAATGTTCCTTGGTTAAGGGTGAAACCGAGTAGGTAATATATAAGCAGGTCAGTGTTTTTATTGGCAAGCGGAAAACGGGGCTGGTCACCATATCCGAACATTCACGTACTCTAACATACCACGTGTTCAAACTATGAACTCAGACATAACTTTAATCCCTGTATTCTAGGAATTATTAAGTGTGTTTACTCATGCGTAAGAAGTTACCAGTGCCAGTCATGTCCGAACGTACAAGTAACAGCGGATGTTACAAAAATTATTGCTAAA
Organism: Macrobrachium nipponense; assembly: GCF_015104395.2. NCBI lineage: Eukaryota > Metazoa > Arthropoda > Malacostraca > Decapoda > Palaemonidae > Macrobrachium > Macrobrachium nipponense. The sequence goes on along the minus strand of NC_061102.1, from coordinate 52,157,202 downwards.
ATGGTAGCATTACATTGCTTAGCAACAGAACTTGCCACACTGGGGGGTCCCTCCTGGATAGGTAGGGTATGCACCCTAAGTCAGGTTAGGTTGGTTTGTTCGGTTAGGTCACAATTACTGTTATCATACCATATTGGGGGGTCCAGGCCAGGTTAGGTTGGTTTGTTTGGTTAGGTTCCAATCACTGTTACCATACCATACTGGGGGTTCCAGGGCGTGAAGCCCCCTGGCCAGGTTAGGTTGGTTTGTTTGGTTAAGGTCAGTTTAGTTAGCCAGGTCACACATCTCTTGCCCAAATGTTCACTTAGGCTAACAGCGCATATGTTCGGACTACGAATGTAGAGTAGGAGGACAGTTTAGTTACCTAGACCGCGCATCTCATGAACTGAATGTCCACTTAGGCTAACAGTGCATATGTTCGGACTACGAATGTAGAGTAGGAGGACAGTTTAGTTACCCAGTCCGCACATCTCATGCCTGAACGTCCACTTAGGCTAACAGCCCACATGTTCGTACTACGAATATAGAGTAGGGGGACAGTTAGTTAGCCAGACCGAACGCCGAACAAATGTAGAGTAGGGGGTATTCCACACAGCCGTTTTGTGGATTTCCTAGTGGTCATTGTTTCCCCCACCCAAAAACCCAGGATTCCCAATAGGTCCCCCCCTAAGCGTTTTAAGGAAATTCATGCCTGAAAATACGATTTCCATGTCAATTTGCCCTTTCTTATGTGTTTTCTCCCCACCCAAAAACCCCAGTTCCCAACAAGGTCCCCCTTACCATTTTTATGGGCTTTTCAATATTCTATTACTGCACGTTTTCAAGAATTGTGCCAAAACATATGAGTGCCATCTTGTTTGTATTCGTCCGCCGATTACCTAGCAGACAATACCCTTGGCAACTAAACTGTAGGCACTCCAAAGTTAATTAACTAATTTCGTGGATTTCATAAATGATATATAACATAAAGTCGCATTAACAAATAATGAGAACTTTAACGGCACAAAAGGTTTTGGAAATTTATAAAGAGTGGCTGTGATGTAAACAACATGGGGGGCTTGCTAACAACTGATTTTCAAGGGAAGGTTTTGTAACTGTCAAACGGCAATGTTGCCAACTGGCAGACAGAATAGGAGGTAACAGGGTTGCTAATGTGGTAAATTTTGGTGCGGTTTTGGGGATTTAGGGCTAGATAAATTATATTAAGGTAATGTTTATCAATATGACAATTTTACACTAAAATAGTTTTATATATACTTACCAAGCAATTACGTAGCTATTAGTTTCATTTACATATTAGGCAACTTAAATTCAAATTTTGCAGTAGGAACACCAATGTTCTGTGTATGTGACTAGTCTCACACCTAACAAGAGAGTTAGCAATGATTCCGCAGACAATCCCCATTCTGTTTATGCTTATGTCCATCAGAGGGGAGAAGGGTGTGCTTTGATCATGTAATTACTTGGTAAGTATATATAAAAGTTTCATTTTATTACAAAAGATGTAAGGACTGTGTGAGAGGAGACTTACATGAGAAGGGAATTGATGAGGCAGAAGTGCAGGATAGAAATAGATGGAAACGGCGACCCCATATAAAAATGGGAATCAGCTGGGAAGTAGAAGAATTGCAGTCGACTGACAAACAATAAGGGAAACAACCGAGTGGACTAGCCAATCCAGTCTTGCCCGCTTGTTGATCCACCCTCTAGAAAAGTAGGGTAAACAATCTCGGATGATCCATCGTCATCACGCTGGCCGGGTCTTATTCACTCGATATTTAATTGGTGAAACAAGAATACAATTACAACTTTAAGCATATCATTCAAAAGATTGAAGTTTCCTCAACATAATGTGATATATGAAAGCCCCATACGAACTAAAATAAGCATGTGATGCTCTTCGTAAAATATGTTTTCAAGGCAGTTTTGAAATTCAATATGGCGGCTATCGTCAGGCTGGCCTGTCTAATCACGGCCAATCCACCATCTTTCACAACGTTCCCAGCACTCATTTGAACAATGTTAGCGTATAGATGTAACGTTTATTGATCTTACTCAAGATTGCAGTTGTAATCAGCACAATAAAACATTTTGTTGTCTACATTAGTGAAAGTATGAAACTTGTTATTCCCGGGGTCATGGTTTGAACTGAATTCATTTTTACCTTGTAATCGGTGGTTTTATCCTTACTGCCATCACAACTGAAACTCCACAGTGCTTATTTGATTGTAATTATACACATTATTGGTCTTAATCCACTCCAAATTGCACTTGAACCACATTGCTGTTCCTGGTTCCTAGGCTCTCACTCCGCAAACACAGTTACGAGCAGCAGACGGCGACACTGGTTACGAGGTGCAAAGCTTTATTCCCTTAATTGTTTACTTTACTCATTATTTAGTTTAACTTTACTTTGTTACTTCAAAACGTTTATTTAATTCATGTCTATTATCCCTTTTTTGCAACCAAATTATCCCAAAAAATTACAGATATTTCTAAAGTAGATACAATCCAATGTTTCTAACCTTGTCGTACATCTGGCTGACGAAAACCATCGCGGAGCTGATGACGAATTAGTGGATTCTAATTTTTTTCTTTTGCTAGCACTTTTCATTGATTTAAGTCTATATTAGTATTTTGATTATTTTAATAACTGTATGCCAGAAATAAATGTAACCTTCAATGTTTGCATGCTAAGAATGGCAAAATCATCGTTGCCACATTAGTGGAGCTTCACACATACGCCAATGCATTATTATAAACTGTTTCCATGAATTCTAGTTGTCATAGTAATGCAATAATGATAAAATTGCTTTAATATTTATGTATATATACTTCCAATACATAGGCTAATTTCACCCATTTCCACGTTTTGTGTAAGTCTTATACCCAGTTTGGAGGGTGAACACATACCAATTGGCAACAGTGAATTCCATGTGAAAAAAATGCACGATGAAATGTTAATTATAATTCGAGTGAATCGTTACATATATCCACCAATGTAAACTATTATTAGATAGATAGATGGAAAAATCATAGAAAATACGTTTAAACTGAAGCAACTTTCAGAGAGAGAGAGAGAGAAGGGAAGGTGAAGGAGGAAGGACAGGGGTGGCGCTGGGGGTGGGGGTGGGGGGGGGGGAGGGTAGGTGGAGCTTTTTACTGCTGTGTTCGTTTCCATTTCTGAATAAGAGTTTTTGTCTCTTGGTACAAGAACAAGTGTCGTTATTCTTTACGATTAGTGATTCACGATACCCTTATAATTACGGCACTGGGTGTAATACACTGTAGCAAAATCTCGTTCTGATACGATTGTTCGTTACAGAAATATTGCCAAAAAACGTGCTTGCACTGTCTCTGAAACCCATAGTAGGTATACTGCTTAGTTGTCAATCAAGTTTTTTGTAATCAAGCATCTTTTACAATCTAGCTATTGTATAAATTTGTATTTTTCTCAATCAAAACATATGCTCCTCAATGCTAACCTTCCTCTTTTAATGACTTTCTGGTCATTGCAAATTTGGCCCCATTAATTTCTTATGGTGCGAAAACAGACAAGAGGCCCAGGGAGCGAAAGCAATTGCGTCACACTAGGGCGGTAATCTGGTAGTAAAATATCTTCATATATCCAAAAAGTAAATAATAAAGATATATATGCGCATTACGATTATATGGGTACAAGTGGTTTGCGGATTTATCACAGGAAATGGGAAGTTTGTTGACACAAGCGACTCCGCAAACATTGAGATGGCGTCAATCTTCTAACCTTTTTTAATCTTAAGTAAAAATTTTGAAAGCGTTTTGGTGTTGTGGGCCTGCGTTGGCCACCCTTTTCATTACCTCTGTTTAAAGCTTAAAATATGGCCTTAATTTCTAACTTTGGAGAAAATATTTACTTCGAAAGGAGAGTAGAGGTCATTAGGTCCGTCTCTCACCTACAACTCGTGACTGATGACCATGTCCGGTGCAGTGATGCCGTTTTTCTTCACAACATTGACTTTTAGCAGTATTACTATATGCAGTTCATCTGATTTTTTTACATTATTTATAATTTAATGGTAAGAATGCGTTAGCTTAACATAAAGTATTTTTGACGAAGAAAATTAAAGGATTTCAATAAAATTCATTTGTATAAAGAAGCAGGATATGTTTTATAGCTTTATTTTCATAATAAAGCATAAAAGGGCTAAGTGAAGAATTTTATTCCTCAGTGCAGTGGCCTGTGGTCTGAAAAGCCACGGAGGGTTGCCAGATGTCACCAGAAAGCCACACCAATAGACGAAATTCCTCAAAACGGCAACCCTGCTCCGGTGTAAGGATGCGTTAAAAGTACTTTTTCGGAGGGTGGCCAGCCATGATAGTTGGTGAGTTGGCCAGTCCATGCGGTGTTTTACCCTAATTTTGCTTACTCCGAAAGGAGAGTAGAAGTCTCGAGGTGTTGCTCCTACCACCAATGAATCATGACTGGTGCCCATCTCCAGTGTCAGTGTTAACGTGCTTTTTTGGAGGGTGGATCAACAAGCGGGCTAGACTGGATTAGCTAGTCCACTTGGTTGTTTCCCCTATTGGTATATTCTTGATAAGCAGCCAAAATACTGAAGGAAAAATCAACTTCCAAACTACCCATGCAGAGATATTGCTCAGTTTAGATCTACCTGTGTTAATTATCCTTACCTTGTCGCTTGGGTAGATACTATACCAAATTCAGTATACTATTACTTCTTTTCTGAGCCAGTAGTATGTCTGCCCTCTTGAGGTGATCGATAGTACTCCTGGAATTAGGTACCTATATTCATGTATTCTGCACTTTTAGGTTTCCTTTCTGCATTCGTTTCTTCATCTTTTGTGTCATCCATTGTCTGGTTACTTTAAACCATTTTTTTTACACCTTCCTATTTCTAGTGGCTTACTTCTCCTGCGTTTTCTAAAATATTGAAGATTCGTTCACAGCCATTTAATTCTCTAAGGCGTTTCTCTTGCATTATACAGTGTTATTTGGTTAATTATTAGCTATAACATCACAATCAATAGATGGCACCACCGTGAGCAAGAACCCGTCCCTGCAGAGAGCTGGCTAAATCTAGATATACGTAGATAGCCTAAAACAACATTACGTATATATATTCCTAGAACTACAGCCAGCGGCCTTAGGAAACACCTCAGATACTTACGCTGCTTTGTGTCACTCTTATCTGCATATATTCACTTCCCACTGAAGTATATAAATCACTTTTTATGAAGAACTTCCTCTAGTTACAAGAAATTTTGAGACTCGAATCGCTACAAACACAGACTTTTGTAACTTTTGTTTACCAGAACTTCTTCCCTCTTTTTAGGATGGAATATAAAATTTATACCAAAGGTGAAACACTGGGACTATTGAGTTATTCAGCACAGAGGAAAACAGTAAAAAGGTTACAAATATGTAACTGGAGGAAAACCTAGCAGTTGCCCTATGAAACAATTGTTAGAAAGGGAGAAAGTAAGATGGAAGGAAGAGAATATGAACAAAAATAATGTGAATGAAAGGCGTTGCAGCTATAGTGGCCGAAGGGATGGTGCAAAGGGTGCTTAAGGTGCACTGATGGCACTACTTTCTTACAGAGTGCTTTCTCCTTGTAGTCCATGGGCCAAGACCCAAAATTTTACGTATCGGTACCACCAGGGTGGGCAAATTCTGGTTGCTATTTTTTTATTGGTGTATATCCCTAGATCACAATTTGACATGATAACCCTTGCAGAGTGGCAGCTTATTACTGGTAATCGCCTCTTGAATAGACAGACCCAACATCGGTTCGACTCAGAAAGACACTTTCTCCGAGCATCAATTGTTATGTCATTATGTCCACCCACGACTCACTAATCACCAATAAATACATATAACGGCCCTACTTACTAGCGTAAGTACATATTCTCAGTTATGCGTTAATATTCAGGCTGCTTTCGACAAATTTGCAGTGCATTTGGTCAGTAATTTCAATTTTTTTTCTTTTGATAATTTATTTCCTACTGCTAAGTTTCCTGTAGTAAAAAAATCAACCACATTGCATATTATAAGTTGACGACTAAATAATGTGATACGTCATATAGTTCAATTACTCCTTTATTTTAAAACACAGAGCAGATGTTATATGCGGAAACCTACTTAGCGGTAATTAGTGTGAACTGAATAATTGGTTGATAACACAGTGAATCTTGAGGCATCATTTATTATAAAGCTGGTACACTAGACTTGGTTCACTCTAATAACTGGTGTGTTCAACTTAACATACTATTGTTAGTAAAGTCCAAACTTCCAACTATATTACGACAATTGTGATTCAGTCACAATCATCGTCTACATCAGAGTCTGTTAGTTCTGCCATTGGTGAGAAATGTGCAATCTGGTAATTGCAGGATCTCATAAACTTGCAGGAGAGAAACTGTAGCACCGAATCTGGTGCTGGTAAGCCACGCATCCAGTTGATGACCAGCTTTCCAGCATCGTCTGTGGTCCACCCATGGTCCTTGGGATTTGGTACAGAAGGTCGAGTCTGCAGAGACTGCCTCCATATGGCAGCCTGATAGTTGGCACGGGCAACATGCATTGAGAGGCAATCCTCACAAGGTGGGAGCTGACTGGATTCGACTTCACCACGTCTGGCATAAAAGAGTTGATAGCAAAGTGTGTTCACGTCTGTTGTGCGAGTGCAGGGTGCATACATATGGCATGTGATCTCTTGAAGCTCAGTGAATGCCTCCTGGAAGGTCTTTTCAGTCTTCAAAAACTTGAAGGGACCCATCTTTCCACGACCCGCAAATGCACCGACGGTATCACAACCAGTGAAAGCATGCATGCCAACCAGAGCGTCATATACATTGCTTCCCAATGAGTTGCTTAGCTTGGTAATGTCAAGGAACCTTGTCCTGGTTTGTGTTCCACATTTCTGATACATGCTGCATGGGATGTGGTTGCTCAAGCCCAAGCACAACATTAATATATCTGTGTCCTCAGCAGTAATGATCACAGCCTTTTAACCAGACTCTGCGGGTGTCCGCTTCTTCTTGAGAGGATTAATTTTGAGCTCTGCAACCTCTTCCCATTGGTCTTTGCCTATCTGGAAACAGCCATCCTCACAGGTGACATACAAAATCTTGTTTTGGAGTTTCTCCCTGTATTTGGATCCTTTCCATTCGTCTACCAAGAACTTGATCAGACTTGTCTTGTTAGCAGAGCTGCAAAGTAGTTTCTGCCATTACTGGATGTTACGGCCAGGCACAATATTCCTGAACTGGATGCCCCTGTCCTCACCTCTGTTTACTCTTTCTGCATCTTTGATGGATGCCGCCTTGTAAACATCAAAGACAACATCTATGCGTTGGCTCTTGGCTCCTTCGTGGAGAACTTTGGCCAGTGCTGATTCTGCTAACTGGGCAAATGTCTTGTCATTCCCATTCATCTTCTGTATCAAGCTCATCCCGGCTATGATGGTTGTTGATGGTTCAGGCATGACTTCTGCAGGAGAAACAATCTTCTCCAGTTCCCTGGCTAGAACTGCTTTATTCGCCTTGCATAGAGATCCATCACCATTGGCAAGGGCCCATGGCAGGGGACCCAGGGGATGTGCCAAGACGTCACTCGCGTGAATCTTTCGACGCTCAGCCACTAGAATCATGTGGCCAAACAGGTTTCTGTCAGCCTTCAGAACTGCTTGCTTGGCTTACCCTTGGTTCCGTGGTTTCTTTTGGATGTCTGAGAATGTTTTCAGTCAGTCATTTTGTCATAGAACTGAGTTGTTGGTGGATTTGACTTCAGTTGTTCTTTTTTAAAAGCTTGGTACACTTTCTCTCCTATCCTGTAAGCATCAAGAAGATCGCTGGCTACATCTGGCGGTGCAACAGTGGCAGTTGACAAGCTGACAAACTCTGCATGATCTGAACTGAATGGGTTCTACCAGCAGGTTTCCATGAGCTCAACAAGTGATTGAACGTCAGCCTCATCTCTTCTGATCCTGGGCAACTGTAGATCTGGGTGTTTGACATGGGACTCGCTTCGACCTACCATGTCCCTCAGCTGCTGCAGGTAGGCACTCCAGTACTCAGATGTCATGGTAGTAGTAGGTGCTTCGGTGGTTTCTTCTTACCACAGGTAAAGGCAAAGACTAAATCACTACCAAAAGATGTAAGAAGTCTTTTGACCCTTTCAGATGGACTTTTGCACTCACATTCTCCCGTCAGCAGTGTTTGCAGGAACTCAGTGATTGCCTGAAGAATGACGTCCTCATCTCACTCTACATTAGGTGGCCATGCTGGACTGGTGTCTTGTCTTTTAATGTCGTTTCTCATCTGCAAAGCTGCCTTTTTCACCACATCTCCTTCTCATCTGCAAAGCTGCCTTTTTCACCACATCTCCAGAGTTGACATTCTTAGCCTGTATTAGCTCCATTTTCAAGGTGTAGGCATGTTTAGCAAGCTCACTCATAGACAGGCTGTCTGGGTATAAAAGGAGCTTTCCTTTGTCTTTAGAAATAATATGGATGGACCCTGCAAACTCAGTCTCCAACTTACATCGAAGATGTTTCTTGGTCGAATCTTTTACCTGACTGATACTGAAAGAGCTCATTGTTGACAGTACCCTGGATGTGAGGTCTGTCATGGCTAGTATTTGTGGGTTTGGGAAGAGCTCATTCCTTATATACAAGAACAGTTCCTCATAGGCGTGCATTTCTGCAACCTCATACTGTGCCTCTGAATCGTCTTGTTCCACTGCATCAGATGTGTCAGCAGACTCTCCACGTGCATATGCACGGTAGCAGGACCTGTGGTAGTGTCCCTCAGCAGCAAGAAGTTCTCTACTAGTGATGGCAAGCAGTCTCTGATCTTGCCTGTTGGTTGCCGCTTTTTGAACTCGGTCATCAGCACTTAACTCAGAGCACTGTACGAGGGGTTCCCTAGTGTTTTGACCCTTTAGGTATTTGCTAGATTTTTCACAGAAGATACACTGTTTTTCAAATACTCTCAAAGTGCTTGGTGTCTATCTAGAATATGAGAACGGTATTCTCCAGATTCCACAGAATCAGCTCTTTTGGTGATGGCATTCAGAAGCTTCTTCATCGTGAAAGTACTACAGCACTTACGATGATACTGAACTGGTGGGACTTCTCCCTCAGGCAAGTTTTTGGCCAGCTCCAAAATAGGGATATGCTGTCTTATCTCTGCCGCTCTCAGCAGCAATTTCCATGAATGTAGATTCTGTGATGAAACTAGATTATCTGAAGCCTCATTGGAGCAATGGATGATACAGGTCATGCATGTCCACTTCTTTGGCAAGGTACTGTCTTCTTTGGGATTCATCATTGCTTTCAGGACACTATCAACACCCCTAACACAGATAGAAAGGTACATTAATTTCTTCATCACAAAACATTCAAGCGCACAACGTTACTTCTTATCCATTACAGCCAGTTCCCTTGAACTATGTTGCAGACTGTTCCAATCGTATGTTACTGCTATCGGCATGGGCTCATTGAAATCGGAAAGTGTTATTCAGTCTTAATCTCCTAGTATTAGTTATTCTTAACTGAAATAACTGAACTATTTAAATACATATGATGCTTAATGCGCTGGTGGTATCTCAAATAAATTTAGCTTAAGTTCTATACCTGAAAGCTCCAAGTTTTTCAGATTCAGCGGTCTCCCTGGAAGCAGCAACGTTTCCAATGAAAACTGAAATAGCTGAAAACTGAAATGCTGAAAGCTGAAAGTTGAAAGCTGCATTCTTTTGCACGATTATAATCAACCAAATAATTCTGGTAATGTTATGTAATGCCCAATAACATAAATTTTCACATGATATTGGCCGATTTTGCACATTTCGCAAAGGCGCCGACCCCCAAAAATTGTAACATGAAAAAAAGTATGAAAAGCTGTTTTTGTGCAAAGGTTATCACATATCAAATCACTTATATTAGCCCCATAAACAACTTAGTAGAGGTAAACTTTTGCCCTCTCAGATGGTACTAACATTTGGTCTGGCCCATAGACTATTAATGGGGAATGGGGACGTGATTAGGGAATACCCGGAAGGAATTTAATAAGACTTCCAAATCTAACCTTTAGTCGAAGTTAACTGTCAACCCACCCAGAGAAGGTTGATGGATTATATAAATAGAACTGTAGTTTGTCTATGGGTATACACAACTAATGATGGGTAGTACTAGTAGCTGACCATGAACGAGTCAGTCGACCAGCAAAATAATTGTGGGACAATTTGAGGTATTGTTGAATCTAATATCTCGTAAGGAATGATCACTTTCCAAAGTATATGTTGTCTTCGCTGCTTCTGTTTTTCCTATCGTTTTCAGAAGGCTGAAAATTTCTCCGAGGCTACCTTTACAAAATGAACTTTAACCACGTCTGTGAAGTGACTGGTTTCACAAAGCAGACGTTCTCGGAAATTTCCCCTTAGCGACAAATTACTTACTACACTAAAACTTTGCTTTGGAGTCAAGTTACGCTTTCATTGTTCTTCGATACCTCTGTCAATGGTCGTTTCTCCAGTTTTGAGTAATGATTAAACGTAACATCGATATCTTGAAATGTCCTTTGTATACATTCTCTTGGGTTTGATCAATGGTACAAGCAGGGATCAGTTTAATCCGAATACTATTACTGATCTGCGGCAAATATGTGTGGTTAAGATCTGAATACTCATGGGGGCTGAGCAGGGCAATTACGTTGTGTGTAGGCCCAATTTTGTTCTTATCCTCTTTATCACGACCCACCGTTTTTATATTTGTATTCTTCAAGTGCTAACAATCACTCTTTTTCTTGTCGTCAGTCCCTTTCCATAATTTCTTTTGACCTCCATGTTGGATGAATCTCTTAGGTCCACGTCTGCAAGATTGGCTGTAAATATTCAGTTTAAACCTTAAAAGTAAATGGACGAGGAAGTAAACGAAAAAAAAGAGAGATTAAGGAATAGGACTCAATTAAAATTCAAAGAGTGATGAAACCTGAACTCAAATTAACAAGACAAAGGTAACTGAAAGAGAAAGATGTAGGAAATCTATTTATTAAACTTATACTAATTTTCACAACTTCATTATGATACAGAAACGATAAACATCGAAAAATATTGAGCATAAATGGGAACCTGGAGGAGTCTACGTAAAAGTTGCTGTGCCTAAGGTTATTTACAACTGCATCTGTCTAATACTTCACTGCAGCGCTGCGTAGCAACAACGATTCTTGTCAACATATCAAAGATAAAATGTGGGGAGTCTGTGAAGGGAATTTTCGAGTTAACTTCCCACATATGGTAGAAAGACAGGGAAGTTGACCTATTAAGGGTACACTTCAAGGGCCAGGTGATTCAGTGTCCTATTCTTAAGAGAACTCAAAGGGTATGCCTAACAGAAACCTATATAAACTGAGCTACATACCTCGTGGATAAGGTACTTCTGGCCTTTCCCAAAGACCCTTGCTATTTCATCCATCGAATCCGTATATATAAGTTTCAAAGGGCGTAAAAAGTAGAAAATTTGCTAAGCTCATTCTCTGCTCTTCTGCTCAGATTATGCACAACAGATTAACTGAAAATAGCAAGGCGTGGCTAGGTGAAAGATGCAGATTGGCTGATATGGATGCGTGGTTATTTGCATGGAACTTCTATGAATGCCGTATAAGAGAATTTTATTTTTGGTAATTAAAAAAAAAAGTACGATAAGAGTAAAGAATATAAGACGCGTAATGATATACTGGGTGTCCATAAAGTCCCAGTACCATTACAAGTATTTATTTCTCAGAATGGTACTGGGACTTTATGGACACCCTGTATGAGAGATGATATACAACTTATAAAATTGACACTTACTCGTAAGTAATCACCTTGTGTAGAAAAATTTAAAAATCCTATTAAAAGAAAATTATTCACCTTCCATTGGACATAATCCATTCTGCCGGAAGACAGAAAAAGACTGTACTAATGACCAGGCAGTAAAGTTTCTCTTCCTTAACTACATTAATATGTCCCGTAGGTTATATAAAAAGGAATGGCTGGGTTTTGCAGAATATAATTCTCGAGTAATCTCGAGCATTTTTGCATGGGAAATGTTATGTATTCAAGGTATAACTCGCAAATTTCTAGCTAATATCCATGTCATATGCTAATGAAAGCAAATCATTTCTTTATCTATCAAACTGACGTGGTAGCTACGCGATGGTATAAGCATTTCCGTTTTAATGTCAATATTGAAAAAAAAAAAAATCGTAGCCATGCATTAGAGAGAAGTTCGTCCCACGAGTTCCAGTTCTGAAGGTCTTGGTCTTGTACAATATTCTACTTTGACTGAACAACACTCGCTGTAAAGGGTTTTTGAAAGGATTTCCCATCCCTGTCAGGATGTGTGGTTCACGGAGCCTCATCCTCGAAATACACCCTGAAGACGCCCCCTCGCAAACCGAACCTCCGTCTCTGAAATGAGAAGTTGCGGTATTTTTCCGAAATTAGGAAGTTTTAGAACCTTAGAATACGTGTCTATGATTGGAATGACTTCCTAGGACAGACAAGGTGTTGTGATCTGGACTTTGAGGGGAAAAGGTGTAATCCTAGATGAGGGCCGAGTCGTGATACTAAGCTAATTCCTCAAGAGCCGCTCATATGAGCAAGACCACCAACTGGCAGGGGAGCAAAACTTGTCGAGAACATTTCACGAAAAGTTTTAGGAAGGGAGAGTTCTGAATTTTATGAATATATTTGCTTTACTGAAAATCTAAAATCTAAAAGGGCTCTGAAACCGTAACCAGCATTTTCGCCATCTTTATCAATCACTCAAGATTAAGAGAGAAAAAAAGTAATGAAAAATATTGTTATAAAGGAAGTACGGTAAGCATAAGTCACAAAAAATTAAAACACACACACGCACACAATAACGGGTAGTGTAACATTAATTTCTGAATGAAAATGTGAAAAGCACAGCTTTTCCAAGTAAGAATGACATTCATAGAACTGAAAATGTATCAGATTTACTGAACTGCTTCCACTAGTATAAAAGAACCTCGTCAACTCTTGCACACATCTGAAAATAAGATGGTAGCCTTTATTGGCGAAAAGGGCACAAAAATCACATAGGATAAAGGCCTTAAGACGCCTTCAAGACGATAAAAGAAGAGCAAGTGGGTCTGCCCACCCTTTTTTCTTATACTCCGTTTGATTTTCTCTTTCACAGAGGCTAACATCCTCCTTTCACGCGGCTGGACAACCGTCAATATTCTAGTCCACACTTCAGGAAAAAAACAAACAAAAAAACATTGAAATCAGGAAGGCGAGTGTAAATATGAAGATTTTAAAAGACTTTTTTTCCACATAGACATCATTCTTGTTAATTCAAGAACAACTGAAAGGACTGGAAAAACATGGCAAAGGTAGAGAAGACTGATCGACTCCTCGAATTCACAAAGATTACATTTTCTTGCTAAGAGTTATATTTTTACTCAACCTTGTACTGTAATATCAGGCACATTTTTTAAGGTAAAGGTCGATTTGTTTTCTTTATACTTTAGAACTTACATATCTTTTCCCAAACGTAAGTCTGACAGTTGATCACAATTTCTTTCACATGATTCATCATCCACATCGTTCTCTTCACTAAAAGCATTAAAAACCATAAGTTTTGGTTTCAGCTTCCTGACCTGTTTGTTACAGCACCTGCCGCAATGTTATGTTCATGGTAGCAACCTCATCTCTATACTGTTTCCATCTGCAAATTTAGCAAAACCTGCCTCAAAAGGTAGACGTATTAACATCTGAGGTATCATTAATAAGTGCGCTGGCAACCTTACTTTTCTTGTCAGCCATTTTACTTGAAGCCTTCGAAGACCTTATATTAGCTAGTTCTTACCCTATTACAGTACATGAATATCATAGGGACAGCATCAAATAGACCTCTTAGGAACTGCTAGCAATTCAGCCTTTTTCATCTCATCAGTTCTCGATCCAACTTTCAACGATCCCATTTCCTTCGTGAGATTACAAATTTTTAAGTCAAGGTCTCGGAGCAAATCCGAGTCTTCCAGGAAATTCAGTCACTTCCAGTGCTTTTCCCAGATTATGTGCTATTGTTAAATATTCAGTTGCTTTGATAATCATTAGTTCAAAAATACTTTTACCTCGCAGCTCAATTCATCCACAAAAGCAATTTGAGCATTTACGCACTAATAAAAGCTCTATCCAAACAATCAAGACAGAGCCTCTTCAATTTCTTGGTAGGATCATCACCTATGCCTTCTTATGAGACCACCCATCGCATTCACATCCTACCTTATCTTTATCATTTGCTCCAACAGATCTACCAGCAGGACAAATCAGCGTTCACCTTATGCAAGCCATAATGCGGTTTTGTTGGCTCTCGTATTTCATCATTTTGTTTGACGTAAAACGCTTCCAGTTTCACAAGGAAAATGAAAACTAGTTCACTCAAAATGCGAGAGCACTTAGGAAGCACCTCCAAAGACACATTTAATGGCATTTGCAGTTATAATATGAGATTTACATAATACCCTAATGATCTCAATTGAACATCATGTTTCGACTGATGGGATTTCTATGTTAATTTGTATTCATGATACACCAGCAGGAATCATGTCTCCATGCACACAGCCATTTCTCTCACACAGAGAATGATACTTCTTTCGGTAGCGTGTGTGCTCATGTGCTTTAAGGTGAGTCTATACTACATGCAGGTTTTAAACCAAGTTATATATAGGAAAGTTTGATTAAATTTGTATAAACTTCAGCAGCTATTGAAAGTGCTCTCTTTTGTCATTTAATGGACTTACTTCCCTTTCCATTGTGTTTACCATGATTTTGTTCTGTCATTTCTCGTCTGTTCTTGCGACACACCGATCAGTTGTACGTCACGACAACGAATTTCCCAGTCTATTCACGCTCACCTCTACTAACAGCAAATGGAATTAATGCTCTCACGTGGGAAGAAGCTACAAAATTTGTGACACAAAGGAAAGTTCTTACCTGTCGCCTGGTTCTTCTAGCTTCTATACCCTGCACGATATTCCTCAAGCCCTCCACCTGTTCCATCAGCTCCACATTTCTTGCGTGAAGTGCCTCAAGTCTGTGAAGTTCTCGTTCCCTGCAAATTCACGGTTTAAATGATGTCATGATTTTGTAAATTTCAGATGTGATAAAACATTTAACGGAGTTCCTGACACAATCGCTCTTTTGCTCTGATCCAGCGAACAAATCCCTATTTTTGTTTTTCATCGCTAGGTCCCAACCATCCAACTTTCTACCCTTCAGCAAATGAACTATCACTTTTCGCTTACTCAGGGAGTAAGTCTACAAACTACTTTGTTGTTATTCTTGTTGATGGGTAGGAATGGTCTATGTAAGACCCTAAAAAGGTCTGGAAAAAAGTGTTTTGCACTGAGGTCAAGATACAGGAATTTGGGGATAATATATTTATGATTTATTTACCAGAACGAAAATGTAAAAAATAAACAATGTGCATGCTAAGCAGTATAGATAAGTTATTTCTAATAAAATACAGCGTATTTATTTTAATTTTCTTTGGTGAAACAAGGCTCTATTTGACTATAGATTTGAGCAAGATTTAACTTACGTTAAAAGTTAGGAATATAATGTTTACAATTTATACGTGAGGGGAAAATCTCGCACATGCCTTGTTTCCTCTTATGCACCACATCCATGTGGCTATTTGATTCTTTCTCTGCCATTTCGCAATATCAGTAAAGGGTTTGGGGTTGCAACCCCCCACGACCCTGGTCATTAGGCGATTTCCAAAACATTCCAACGAACGAAAATATTATTTATTTTCTTCTGGCATTCCAAAGGAGTGAAATAACTGAAGCTCATCTGCCATTTGATGTGAATTAATGCATGATAAATATTAATATATGATATTTTAATAATATTAAAGACAAAAGTACGAGTCTCACAAATAATTTCTCAAACAAGTTTAATTTATGGTGATGCAATACAATCTTTGGTGACGACAGTAGAATAAGCAATGTGAAAGATAATCACCGCCATGAGTAATTTAAGCAAATTGCACTGACATAAATTCACGAGGTAACAGAATCTCTCTCGAAAAAAGTTATTTGAATACGTACTCTAATTTTCGCTTGGAATTGAAAATACAAAAACTTCTGAAACTCCATCACCCACAATTGATGCAGCAGTAGTAAATGATGCTAAATGCAGTCGAAAACGTTGAACAAATGTTCTGAATTGAGACATTCAAAATGTTTCTCTTGATGTCCCAGAACTTAACTACGTTACAGGCTCTCCCATACTACCAGCCGTGAACAAGGACTCTGGTCCCTGGACCTCCCCCATCCCCATCGCAAAAGTTGAAACCACAAAAAAGTGAAGAAAATATGTTAGAGAGAGAGAGAGAGAGACCAAAAAGGCGCCATTTCCTAGAAATTATAAGTCCTTCTTGAAAAATTTTTACGTTGCAAAAAGAAAAAAAAAGCAAGACAAACAAAAAATACAATGAAGGTTAAATTGATTTTATTTTATGATATTCTGGCTGTCAAGCTAAGCACTGGGACACTCGGCTGTTCAGTTATTGAGAAAGTGAAAAGATCCATGACATAAGAACATAAAGAATAAACAGAGAACTTTTTGTATGATTTCGCTCCTATTTCTATGCACGCTGCATCATTTTCTTATCACCTACAGTTGAATGGTAGGGTGTAGACAAAAAGTCTTCTATGAAGGCTTACAGTATAAGAACGCTGTGATTGCAAATATTTACAGGAGTCAATGCAGTGAAATGAAATTATCTGAGTAAACACCAAAACAATCCTGAAGTTTCGATGGAGGTAAGGTAGGTTAGGCTAAGCTTGAATGGTAGGCATCACCATGAAAGATCTAATTGTTCAAAAAAGATCTCGAAAATACTGTAGATTGTTTAAAATATCATTAACACTATGAAAGATCTGATTGTTCAAAAAAGACCTTGAAAACACTGTAGATTGTTTAAAATTGTTTAAAACGATATAAAGGCAAAACGGAAACGAGTATAGTAATCCAAAGTAACCTCTCAAACAACCTTTGGCAACCCTTAGTAATGCCAATATTCACTTACGTATAGTCCCAATTTGTATGTGGAACCTGACCACGGCGATAGTATCCTGGTTTTCGGCAAAGATATGCGTCTGGACGATGGATATGCACCCCTGAAGGTACTAGAAACCTAACATAGCGTCATCCGTCCTCCAGCTTACTCGGGGCACATGCTAAAATCAACGGTTATATAGCACATTGTTTCATCAACGAAAATTAAAATAAATACGCGATACACTTTATAATTGTTCTGTGCTGTTAAACATGTACATTATTTTTTTTTTTTTACATTTTCATTCTAATAAATAAATCAAAAGTATCCTATCCTAAAATTCCTGTACCTTAACTCAACGAGAAACTTTTCTTCAGGCCTTTTTAGGCTTTTCCAGAGGGATTTCCTATCACCTAACAAGAACAACAACAGCAAGAACAACAACAACAAAGTAGTTTGTAAGCTTACTCCCCGAGTACGCGAAAATACTAGGTACATTGCACTCACCCCTCAAAACACGTTTCTGATAAACTCTGACCAAAACTACGATAAAATCTCACCTTAAAAGCTGAACGTTTTCCATAAAAACAACGTAGACAGGCGAGACTAAAGTAGGCATCGTGAAGGACTGTGGTTTCCCTTCGTTCAGGACTGTGATTCAGACCACAACTGTTTCTGGAATACAGACAATAACATTGAGTCACTTTCAGAGTTAGGGAGATGAACAAATATCATAGATATTAAACAATAAACAGAGTTCTTATGAAATTCAACATGATACAGCAACTTGTTTTTCAAGTTTGCTTATGCATCCAGAACATGCAGACCGTATATCATGGTGCTGGTAAGCGTAGAGCCTACAAGAATTAAATAATCTTAAACGGAATAATAAATTTGATTGCCTGGGAAAATACCCAGTATGTCGCGTCAATGAATCAAAGCACAAAACAAACGAAGTCATATGAACCGTTGTAAACTGATCAATCAATGGTATTTTGTATACAGCTAGGGGAGACATACTTAAGAATAAGCTCGGTTGCCAAATGTTATCATTTTCCACAGGAGAGAAGCGGTGGTTGTTAAACAAGTGCAAGGCGCACTGAACCTGGTCCTTGCACAGAATGGGATTATTTCTATAAATACGTTTTATTATAATTTTTTTTTTTTGTAAAGCATCTCTCCCCACGGCAATTTTCTGAATATCAGTACCTGATAATCTGTTGTAATTGACACGCACGCATACAAACACATATATATTAACGCCTGTCAATTTAGAATGATTTGGTACCCGTACTACAAATATGTGACAGAGCACTTGACAACTTTGCCATTGGTATCTACAAAATCTCAAGTTTGGCTCAAAAATGTCCAGATTCCGCAAGAGTAGTCGAACTCATTACTCGTGGGTATATTTACTGGGCAGCGAAGCTGCAGTTTTTCTAGTAATGATTTTGAATGAAAATTAGCCGGAAAAAAGTCACCGGAGAAGCATTTTTGGCTGCAGTATCAGTGGACTGAGAGCGAATAAAGAAAAGGTTGTACCCCGTAGGGAAGGTAGTGTCGTCAGTGCACCTCAAATGGGGTACTGCAGGCATCACTTAAGGGTCTTTGCATCGTCCCTTCATCCCCTAGCTGCAACCTCTTTCATTCCTTTTACTGTACCTTCGTTCATATTCTCTTTTCTTCCATCTGACTTTCCACCCTCTCGAACAATTGTTTCATAGTGCAACTGCTTTGACGTTTTCCTCCTGTTACACCTTTCAAACCTCCTTGCTGTCTAGTTCCCTTTCAGCAGCGAATGACCTTATAGGTCCCACCGCTTGTCCTTTAGCCTCATTTCTATACTCTAAATTAAAAGTTGTCGGAATGGAAGGTTTTCATGAATACACAGTAAGGTGGTTTGAAAGGTGTAACAGGAAGAAAACCTCGCTGCTGCACTATGAAACAATTGTTAGAGAGGGTGGAAAGTCGCATGGAACTATGTATATACGTGTACACACACACACACACACACACACATATATATATATATATATATATATATATATATATATATATATATATATATTGATTTTAAATCACGAAGAAATATGTAACTATATATATATATATATATATATATATATATATATATATATAGTATTATATATATATATATATATATTATATATATATATATATATATATGTGTGTGTGTGTGTGTGTGTGTGTGTGTGTGTGTGTGTATTAATGATAACAATAGGAAGTTGTTATTCTGTTAATCTTGCTAAACGAAGCTTAAAAAAGAAGAGTATTTATAACGATAAAACTTGTGCGAGGATATAGTGTTGCACATCCCTCAGCATCGCAATAGAAAATTTTTTGCTGTAATTACGTATGATAGACCATGCTTGGATAAAACAAACATGAACGCGATAAAACAGTCTGTCATTCCTTGCGTGTTCTTACGATCGTTTTCTTTCACCAGATCTGTACGTCACAGAAGGTTACATTTATAGCCCAGGTACAAACGTGGTAGTACATTTATTTAGAGACCGTTAGCAACTCTCGTTACTCTGGTGAATGTACACAGCACATGGGGTTTTTTCCGTTAGTCATTAGATGTCTGAAATAAGGCCTACCTCGACTGATGCGCAAATAAGTGAATGATACCGACCAGCACTGAAATTGCTGAGGTTACCGGTGTTATTGAGGATTATCCGAGCTAATTATAACACTAGTCCAATATTATTGCTGATAGAGTTCACCATTAGCATTCGTTATTAAATGCAAAATAACGCAAAGGACTTTTTTTACACATCTGCATTAGTAGTTACACAGCACTTATTATTCACCGGACTTGAGCAGATAATTGTCTTTCCACTGGAACGTTATGTAACATTACATTCGTAAATAAAACACTTTTATCACGTGCGCACTAAATAGCGATGAAGCACTGGTCGTAATGTTCACCCTGTCGTCACAAAACTAATATATCTACGCTGATATCCAGCCAAGTCTATGTTACACTTTTCTTGCGACCACTTACGCCTCTACGTATATGAAATGATATGCAACCTGTTTATGCAAAGGTCAGAGTTACAGAAGAGGAAAAAGCACTGG
>NC_061102.1:52062019-52129519 GCF_015104395.2 Macrobrachium nipponense | reverse complement strand
AGAGAGATCAAATTCCTTATGTACTACTTTCCAGGTCTAAAAGGACTCTTACAATTTGGAAAGTTTATTCTTATAGGAGAGAAACATCGGTGTCTGAACATAAAATCTCTAGTTGATCTATACCCTCCTCCAACACTGTTTTCTGCTATGAGCCATCGTGGACTTGGGACTTCCTTCTCACTCGCAACAAAGCCAATTTGCCGTGTTGCACATTGCAAGAAAGGCATCATCGACAGATTGCTTCGTCGCTCTGCTATCTGGCGAACAGGATAGTTCGTGACAAGCTGGTAAGTACCAAAAACTCACGAGTATTCATCGACGTTACTGATAATAACATTATGTTTGGGAGGTTCGGAGCCATTCTGAAACCAACCTCTATGTTCAGTTGGGAGAGCTGAGATGTAACCGAGCTTATCTTTCATCTTCTTGTACATGAAAGCTGCCATTGCAAGGGCTGATTTGATTCTCGAATAGACAACGAAAATAGATGCTCATTTTGAGGAAATTTATCTGTCTAAAAAGGATCAAGGGAGAAAGAATATAAAAATAAACAGGTGTGTGGGAAGAGTCAATGAAAGGTTACGATAATCTTTGTATCCAATGGTGTCTTTATCACTGGACGATCCTCATTATCGAGAGAAATAAAGAGAGAGAGAGAGAGAGGTAGCACATCTTCGTAGACTTCTACCATATGATTCTTGTACCAAAGAGCGCTGTGTAGATACCAAATACACACATATAAACGATACCTGCAAGAAATGAAAAGAAATATAGGTGATTAAGACTGTATAAGTCGCAGGATTATTGCAACAATATATACTACGCAATAAGACATTTTTTTTAAGGTGGCCTTTATTTTTCTTTTCTGTTATCAGTCAATAGCTATATATATATATATATATATATATATATATATATATATATATATATATATATATGTATATATATATATATCTAGTTAGTCGATATCTATATATATATAGAATATATATATAGAAATATATGCTATTATATGTATTGTATTATATGATAAATATAATATATATTTATATATATTATATATAATATATCAAACCACCCCGTACAGGAGGGGGCTTTAGGTAAAAGCAATACATTGGTCACTGCCACATTCGTAATCATGACCTATTGGGATCTTTCAAAAATGTTGTGTCCTCCTTCCTCTTATCAATTTCGAATTATACTAAGCTGAACATTCTGAACACGTTCCATCACCTAGTCTGTCCTTTTACCGCTTCCAAATACAATTCGACATTTCTAACTCTTCTAGTTATTCTTATGTCGCATATACTAAGCTGAGATATTCATCCTAACAGCTTTGATCTTTTTCTTTCCTTCCAGCATCCATAAACTCACTTCACTTCATACATTCTCACCTATGCTTCCCCTGACATTTAAAGCCACTTCATTTTTTACACACACACACACCTTACTACCTTCTCACTTCACCTTTTCTGTGAATCACCTTTTCTATCAACCTCCTATCATCTGTTCCATAAATCTATTGCTCCATCTACCTGGATTCCGTTTACTCCCATGTACTTACTCTTGGTCACATTTACTTTTAACCCCTTTCCCTTTGCAAATACTTTAAAACACTTTCTCCAGCATCTGCAGCTTCTCTTCACTATCCTCTCTGAAAATCAATCATTTCACACCCTCTTCACAGCTCACTCTTGTATCTCGTGATGTTTCCCTTATACATCAAATTCATGTCTCTTCTCTCATTATATATATATATATATATATATATATATATATATATAGTATATATATATATATGAGTATATATATATATATATATATATATATATATATATATATATATGAGTATATATATATATATATATATATATATATATATATATATATATTATATATGAAGAATTACGGGACCTCGCTTATAACGGATGGTTTCTATAGCTGCGATTTTATTGTGAATAAAATCTCTATCAGAAACCATCCTGTTCGGGTGGTTCCCGATAGTCTTTGTATGAATGCACACTACAACTGTGCATTTGGTATAATATATATATACACATACATAATCACAGACATAAATAATGCATACAACGGCACATACACATCCTCGGCATAAGGCGACAGACCATCAAAATGCCTAGGTGAGGAAAAATCTGACACTTGATCTAAATCTGGTTACCTTAGAAAATCTATGCAGCCTCGGCTTCAGCGTCGGTATCAGCTTTTCCCGTGAGCAGTTCGATCGCTGCAGCAGTGTCAATGAAGCCTCGATCATCCATTTCGAACTGGTCAAAGGCATCGTCGACCTCCTGGGCGGAGTATTTGTCGCCCCAGGTCATGAGGGCGTGGCGGAAGCTGTTTGAAAATGAGACGTTAGTATTGTTGTTCTCGGTTAGTCGTTACTGTTCCTCTCAGCTTGCAATAATCTTTTGTTTTATTATTCTTTATTTCGCTGGCGAGGAATCAAAACATTTACAGAATACTCTGTCGTTCGTGATTGTTGACCTTCAATACGTTGCAGATCATGACCCGTTTTTTTCACTTTAGTGAATTTCGAGTTTCCAGAACAACATTCAAACAGGAACAAAAGTTACTATGGTTTGCAAGTTTGTTATTGTTTCAATAATCATATTTACACAAAGGATTATGGGTCACCTTGAATTTTTTTGGGTAGGCCTGTGTCCAGATGGACCACAGACCATCTGGCCACAACACTCTTTTTCGTGTTTTATTCTTATGAAAGCAATATACGCAAATACCGGATGTCCTTTACTTTTAAACAGTGGTTCTCAACCAGGGAGGAATTTCAGAGTTTCGGGGGGGGGGGGGGGGGGGGGGACACTACAGATTGGCAGGCTTAAACTGGCTCTAGGACCACACAAAACGTAGCGTGAATCGGTCCGCACTTGTACCGAGAGGTCAGGCTAGGCTTTCTCTCCGCTAGCTTGTGTGTTTGTGTTAGCACTGTGTTGCATATTATTTGAATGCACCTTTTGAAGCAGACAATTCTGGAAAGAGGGTGGGAGGAGGAATGACATTCTGACATATTTGGAAAGGGTGCATGAGCCAAACAAGGTTGAGAACCCCTGGGACTCGAGCATGAACTAGGAGAACCTCTGCTCTGAAACTCACACTTCACCGTCGATCCATCCATCGGTGCTGAAGGCGCTGAAGGCGGCAGCTACTACTTCGTCGTCGTCATTCTGCCCTGAGTTCCTCTCGGCGAACATCTGAAGAAGCATCGTGAAGTTGATGGGATTGGGCGCCTCGTCCAACATGTCTCTCAATTCCCTGTCGGAGGCGATCTTTCCGACGTCGTCGAATACCTGGAGGAGGAACCATGGTTTCCATGAAGCATTTAATTTCCATGAGTGAAATTACGGTTGTTTTGGGTTTAAGAAAGGCTTTTCTATACTGTGATTACAAGGAGAGGGTGGAGCAATTGATTAGTTGTAAAAACCGTAAGTGATTCCAAAAAAAGACACTTTCACTTGTCAAAGTTCCAGAAACTTTCACTTGTCAATTAAAGTTCATTTTTTGAAAGAAACACAGTATGTATAAACTTTCAGATTCTTTTTATATATAGAATATCTAGTGCACTACACAATACAAGATTTCTGCTGATGGCAAATATCATATATGCCCAAGTGCTGTCTGCTTTCATAAAAGTATTCTGACAATCAACGAAAGAAAAGGATGCGTACAAATACCGAAAACAAATCTTGACACCAAATTGGAACCTTCTCTTAAGATCTCAGCCAAGAATTAAGACAAGTCATGCTGCTGTTTGTGACAGAGTGAAAGAGGAGCCAATTGGCAATTGGCAGAGAGTCTAAGAAATTCATTTCTAGGATAATAATTTTACTTCAAAAGTCAAGAGTAAGGATCAATTCGAAATAAATTCATTTGTTTACAAATCACAATGAAACAATTCAAAATCAGCCGACGTGATTAACTGATATTTGAAAATGATATAATCATTAGGTATGATAAACAAGATAGGGGAGAGCTTTTTTTTTTTTTTAGATTTAGCTGTCCTTATGCCAACACGGGCTCTTGCTCATAGAGCAGCCCGTAAAAAAAGAGCAAAAGTAAGCTACAGAGATGCACAGGGCGAGTGGAACTCAGGAGAGCAATTCCCTTATTTCTCCTGGACATTTAATTAGCCTTTCAACAAACCACAGCGGTCTGATTATAGTTACAGGGGGTCACAAAAGAATATATTAAAGTGTAAGATCTAAAGCTCTTGGAAGCAAAGAATAAAAACTCCGAAGACCCAAACTAATCGTATTTATAGGTATGGCCTCGAATTTTTCAACTTTTAAGTGATAACAGGAACCGATGTCATAACGTCAACAAGTTCAATTTTGACTTTGATTTTACTGTAAAAAAAATTTACTTGGCTTCTAGCAGTATTGCATACTCTGCAAATCGCACGTGTGACTTTTTAAAATTTTGTATTTTGTAACGACAACATAATTCGCATGACAGATGAAAGTTTTTGGCTTATTTAAAACACCGATGCGCCTTATATTCGATAGATACTCAAAATAACCTTTTGCTGAGTATATATATATATAATATATATATATATATATATTATATATATAAAGATATATGCCACGAAGGAAAAATAAACGAAGAAGTAACTGCGGAGACCTTTCGACGTTTCCACGTCCTTTACTAAGCTAGTAAAGGACGTGGAAACGTCGAAAGGTCTCGCAGTTACTCCTTCGTTTATTTTTCCTTCATGGCATATATCTTTATTTATGGATTTATCACGTTCCTAACTTTCGGGATTCAGTTATACACACACATATACATATATATATATATGTAAATGTAATAGCCACAATGCCCTCGTGACTTCTCGAATTCTTTGCTCTTTTTTGAATACGCTTGTCACTACAAAGCCTCGAGATCCAACTTTAAAAAAATATGAAAGAAACCATGATGTCTGGTAGCGGGAAACGAACCTGCGATACCATATTCACGACGAGGTTACCTTGCCGACCTGACCACTTTGTCAGGTCGCAAGGTCACCCCGTCGTCATTATGGTATTGCGGGGTCGTTTCCAGCTACCGGGCATCATGATTTCTTTCATATTTCTTCGAAGTTGGATCTCGAGGCTTTGTAGTGACAAGCATATCCAAATAAGAGCAAAGGATTCGAGAAGTTAAGAGGGTAATGGGGCTATTACATTTACATATGTATCTGGTAAAAATGACCAGTAGATTCTACATATATATATATATATATATATATATATATATATAATATATATATATATATATATCAATTCAAGCTACAAATGTCCTTTAATATCTAAATTCACTTTACCTCCCAAATGATATATTTTCATATATGTACCGAAGGGGAATAATTGATAATAAATTTCGTCCCCCCATGGGATCGAACCACCGTCCAAGTGGACGGGGACGAAATCAGGACAGTCAGTGACGCTATCCAATCAGCCAACAGAGAACGTCTCTGTTGGCTGATTGGATAGCGTCACTGACTGTCCTGATTTCGTCCCCGTCCACTTGGACGGTGGTTCGATCCCATGGGGGGACGAAATTATTATCAATTAAAAAATTCCCCTTCGGTACATATATGAAAATATATCATTTGGGAGGTAAAGTGAATTTAGATATTAAAGGACATTTGTAGCTTGAATTGATATATAAATGGATCACGGTTCGATGTGATAATTATTCATATATATATATATATATATATATATCTATATATATATATAATTATTAACATCTAGTGCTCATAACTTACTGCTCGCAGGTCACTCAGGCCAATGACACCGTCCTTATCCCTGTCCATCATCTGGAATCCCTCCTTGAACTCGGCCACCTGCCTCTGGGTGAACATATCGAAGACATTGGAGCCGGTCTTCTTGGCCTTTCTGGAGGAGGACTTTCTGGAAGAGGGTTTGGAGGAGACCGGGGTTGGAGCTGGAGCCTCGGGTTCTGGCTCTGGAGGGGGTGGAGCTGGAGCAGCGGCAGCCTCTGGCTCCTCTTCCTTCTTCTTCTTCTTCTTGACTTTCTTCTCTTCAACCTGAAACACCAATCGGACGAGGTTAGGTCAGGTCATCACGGAGAAAAGAATCAGGTCACTGAATAAGTTAGTAAATAACCTTTTACGGATTTTCATTTTCGCTTACTCGGGGAGTAAGCCTACAACCTACTTTGTTGTTGTGTTCTTGCTGGGGAGCAGGGGTAGGAAAGGTCTATAAAAGAGCCTAAAAAGTTTTGAAAAAAGTTGTTTTACGTTGAGTTAAAGATACAGGAATTTTATTAGAGGTTATTTATGATTTATCTATTAGGATGAAAATGCAAAAAATAAATAATGTGCATGTTAAACAGTACAAAAAAAGTATTCTAATAAAATGTAGCGTATTTATTTTAATTTTCGTTGGTGAAACCACGTTCTATGTGACCGTAGATTTTAGCACATTGTGAGGGGGAAAACCTTGCACGCGTCCCGAGTAAGCTGGAGGTCGGACCACGCCTTCTTAGAATAGGATATATGCGTCCTCGAGAGGTACGACGATCCCGTTTGCTTAGCTGACACTGGTCATCTAGTGTCACTTGTTTAAATGCGAAGACGGAATAAAAGGAAAATGTATTAAAACTGACTGTCAGGTTACCTCTCTCTGGTACGTCTTAAGGAAAAACATCTTAGAGAATAAAGTGCAATTATAACTTTTATAATAAGATTCAATTTTAACTTTTATAATAAAGAAACGCTTAATCTAGCCACCGCGAGAAGCGATACCGCCGTTTTATAGAGAGAGAGAGAGAGAGAGAGAGAGAGAGAGAGAGAGAGAGAGAGAGAGAGAGAGAGAGAGAGAGAGAGAGAGAGAGAGAGAGCGTGTGACGGTGATCGAATCGACTGCTGAATCGATGACAATAATGTTACATGCCTTATTAGTGCAGGACTTATAAGCAATCGGTTTTTTTAACATTTTAGTCCAAAAACATATATACTTCTAAAGTTTGAAAAAAGAAAAAAACACTTTGCTACCTCGGTTTTAACCTCATGTTCTCAATATTAGAGCATATCTTACTCTTATAAATACACGACATTCACTGAAATATGTAGCAGGACAAGAGAACCATAGGACGAATTACCTGCCTCTGAAAAACCAGTTCAACGGTTTATGGAAATCTGCCACAGTCACCATTTAATAATGGCTACCTCGTCCTTCTGTTTTGTACCATTTCCGGCACCATAACCCGCATATATACAAACCTGAAGAATATGCAAAAGCATACAAAAGTATAAAGATCAGGAGATGACGCAGCTTAGTCGAAACTAACAGACGAGGATGTATTAGCGTGTTTCGAGCGAAACTAGAATTTTGACTATATGTCGATGACCTCATGATATTTTCACCTGGGACAAAAAGCACTTTGAATGGAAGAGATATTTCGTATAAAAACGCCTCGAATCTAAGCAGCTTGGCAGGTGTTGGCTAAGAGGTTTCAAAGGTATTTGAACGCTTCAAAGTCTTGTTTTCTCAAGACCTGAGTTATGTGTACTTGGCATGGGAGTTATATTCCATGCAAAACTGAACACAATGCAAATGCTATAAGGGTTTCATGCTCACAGAATTGCACTTATCATATATCAACATTAAATACCGCATTTATCTCCGTTGGAGCTGGCAAGTCGCCGCCTATAGCCAGACATTTTGATTATTTTTACTAGTTCTTTTTTTGGAGGGCCAAATGCAACGAGACCTTTCGATATGCCAGTTGCCAAGATATATAAGCAGCTACAAAGGAGGAAGAAGTAGGACAGAGTCAGGTATGGGGAGAGAGAGAGAGAGCTAGCTCACTGAAGGTTAAAAGTATATGACATTTTTCCAAACTATGAGAGAGAGAGAGAGAGAGAGAGAGAGGTTAGCTCACTGAAGGTTAAAAGTATAATACAGGCTTTAAAGGTATGAGAAGGCATAAGAAATTCACTGACATTTTTCCAAACTGAGAGAGAGAGAGAGAGAGAGAGAGAGAGAGAGAGAGAGAGAGAGAGAGAGAGTTAGCTCACTGAAGGTTAAAAGTATAATGCAGGCTTTAAAGGCATGAGAAGGCATAAGACATACACTGACATTTTTCCAAACTATGAAGAGAGAGAGAGAGAGAGAGAGAGAGAGAGAGAGAGAGAGAGAGAGAGATGAACTGGCAATCTTAATGATGTCATTCAAGGTTACTTAGTAAATATAGTTGCTTAAAAATGTCGCTGAAGTTAGAAGACGAAACGAGAAGAGAAGCGAAAGTCTCCCACACACACATGGATTTTCAAACTATTCTCAGCTGTTCAAAATCTAATAAATAATGGCTCCTCTTCTGGCTTCATTTTAGAGAACATCTCTTTGTCTTCATAAACGGGGTTCCTGACATTTTTGCCATTATTGCTCTCACCGTCTTATTCCACAATAAGATCACATGTTATATTCCATTACAATGATCTTGTTTTGCGGTAAACATTGTATCAACACAGCGTATCATATTCGATTGGTCAACCTTTTATCAACACAGCATATTATATTCGTTTGGTATACATTTTATCAACACAGTATATATTCTTTTGGTAAATATTTTATCAACACAGCATATCATATTCTTTTGGTAAATCTTTTATGAACACCATATATACATTTTTTTTGGTAAACCTTTTATCAACACAGCATATCATATTCTTTTGGTAAATCTTTTATGAACACCATATATACATTTTTTTTGGTAAAACTTTATCAACACAGCATATCATTATCTTTTGGTAAAATTTTTATGAACAACATTATATACATTTTTTTTGTGGTAAACCTTTTATCAACACAGCATATCATATTCTTTTGGTAAATCATGACACAATATATACATTTTTTTTGTACTAATCCACAAAACAGCATATCATCTTCTTGCTATATACCTTTTATCACAAACGTTTCTCTTTTCAGTGCTAAAACCTTAAATTTCACGAAATGTTGAAGTCAGATGACACAATGGCTGAGGTTTTTCTCTGATAATTTCAGCATCTTTTCACATCAAAATGAAGTTGATATGTGTACTAAAATGTCCTTCAATACTACATATATAAATCTGACTGAGGCAATAAAAAAAAAAACAAAAACAAAAGACAAATTCCGAAAAAGGCTTCCAAGAAGAAAAATTCGACGAATGCCAGAAAACGGAAGGCACTGTCTTTAAAAGGAGACGAGTAGGATGGCAGAAGACGGAGTTTTATGTGTGTACAGGTGCTCCGGAGTAATGGCTGCCATAATGGCTGCCATCAATGGTAGACCGAGAGGAAATTGTATGACGGAAGTGGCAAATAAACTTCCGAAGCCTTGAGAATGTTGTTGGTTGGAATGAGTGGTAAGGGAAGTCAAGCTGAAATATATGAATCAGCTGACGTTTATGGAGGAAACTGTGTGGGCTACACAGCATAACACGACGGGGGGGGGGGGGGTGGGGGGGGGGGGGGGGGGGGGGGGGGGGGGGGGTGGATATCGGAAGTTGTTAGACTCAGTTGTCCCCTTTCAGAGCATTAGAAATAGGTTAAGAAGTATAAATATTGGTCATATGGGTTTCTGGTGTTATCAAGATAGGAGGAAACTAATATGAAAACGAGAAGACTTATGAGGAAGGGGCAAATAATTTTGAGCAGGAGTTCCAATTAAAAACTGTTCCTAGCTCTAATTGCTTTTGTTTCAATGGTAAGCCCGGAGGTAACTCTAGCTTGATATCATGGTGTACCCTATGCACAAAAGAGAAGACAAAAAACCGGAAGATGGGAAAATAGAATGGGACCTTATGCCAAAGATAGCGAAAGACCCGACTCATAAACGAGAAAGATTGGATGAGCCTAGGACATTAATTACGAACACGGACAGAATTGAAGTTTCGCGTTAGAAGGAAAGTCACCTGACCGAGGGGTTACCGGTTGGCGATATGGACACTTATAAATTAGGATTTTACTTTCCTTTACGGTCACTACCACTTGCTGGTAAAAGTTTGTTCACAAAGTGGGTGACAGATTCTTAAGGACTCGGAAGAATATCTTCATAAAAAGCGACCGGAATTGAATAACATAAATTGTAAGCCTCCAAAGGATATTACTGAGTGGGAAAGGTGCGGTTTGCCATAATGAAAAGAAGAAATTGAAAAACAACAACCTAATAAGATTATTTATGATTCGGATTACTGGAATGGAGAATCCCGTCGCTAAGTAACCAACTGGTCATCTAGCAAGGTGACCTACAGCTTACTGTGGGATCAGAATCACATTATATCGAGAAATCAAGCCATATGCACACGTGCCAAATTGAGTTTCTAACGGGCAAACTTCTCTCCTTAAGTGGCGTTCTCATCTTCATGAATTTCTAAAACTGTCCAGGGCAACAGTTTGCGGCGCCATATCAGCGAGAACCGCTTAAAATGAAAGATGAGAAATGGTTCCCCAAAGCTCTAATGTTACTCGGACAACGTTGTCCTGCTTTGAATAGTCTGTTCCATCACATTACGATTCCAAAGCTGCTCTCAAGGTGGGACTCATGTCACTCAAGGAAATGAACTCGCTGCAAATTTGGCGACTCTTGTTAACCAATATAATTTGCTTAAGAGAACTCTGCAACTTATTTTGTGGTAGTTGTACATAAAGAAGACTATTGATATTCAGCTGAGTAATCTAAAATGAAAGAGTACAAAATTAATAGAAGGATTTTCAAGTTTGCAGTTGACAGTAACAGAAGTGGGTAAGAAACCACTTACATGACAGCTGATAGTTTTAAAGAATATGCTCTCACCCTCAGCGACTGTACAGCTGAAGCCTATAAGAATATGGGCAATATTGCTGGAATAAACATCTGTGCATCATAAAAAATATATTAACAGTGTTCTACAGTAATATTTCATCTGAAAGTTGCCACGCGCTTATGTGGAAATGTCAATGAATGATCCATATGTATAGTCAGTCCTAAGCTTATACAGTTCTGCATCAATGTACAGGGTGTCCATAAAGTCCCAGTACCATTCTGAGCAATAAATACTTGTGATGGTGCTGGGACTTTATGGACACCCTGTATATCACTAATTAGATTCCAGTTCAAAGTCATTAATGAAAATCAGCTAAAGTTATTTCCACTTTAGGCTGTCGTGGTAAAAGTATACTAATGCCTTTTGTAGCTTACCTGCTTTGTATTCAAGTCATTAAGAGAGCGGAAATAATCCTTCCAGAAATACTGATTCCAGATCTTTTCATAAATCATGAAAATCAACGAGATCAGTTGCTTGACAAGTTCACTCTGGTGCACCTGGATAAACATCCAAATCGGTCCACCAGTAACCGGACCCATTGAGAACACCTCTCAGATAAAAGTTCTGTGAACCGTAATGTTTTACCTCACAATATTCTCGCAAACTTTCAGAAAAAACTTTCCATTTCCTCCCTCCATGACCAAATAATTGCAGTAGTAAGAGCTAGTCTGGGTACTGGCAAAACATCAGATGTCTTAATCTGATGTTTTGCTCTACAGGGGCGACTAAGAGGGGCCATTTTTAATCTCCTCTGCCTTTCATTTCATCCACCATTCTTTTTTTTTTTTCTTATCTTACTTTTTTTCGTCCAATTCACTCACGACTATTGCTCATCAACTTTATCTTGGATTGGATACAGCCATCCTTTCATTGGTATAATAATTCTTGCTACTCTGCCTTATCTTTTTCGCGACTCAAAGTTACTTTTTTAGGACTGTCGTCACAAAAAATGATGTTCCCTTCAGTTCAGTCGTGCACCTGAGATAAAAGAATATTGTGCGAGCAAATACCAGTCACTCAAGTAAGTAAGATACTGTCTGAAACACAAAATTGAGGCTATTTTAATACTATTATTATATTATTGGGAAAGTAAATCAACAGTAGTATGCCCGTTTGATTTTGTTATTTAAAACACAATTTAAACAACAAAATCAAACAGGCATACATACTACTGTGGATTTACTTACCTTCTTTATTGACTCATGCAACTATGCGTTTTCTTTGGATTATTATTAATATTTCTACTAATATTATTTCAGTAGATGAAACCTATTCACATGGAACAAAGCACACAGGGGCCATTGACTTGAAATTCAAGCTTCCATAGAATGTTGGCTTCAATCTCCCACCGACGACCCAACACTGCTGCAGTAACTGATCATGATGCAGAGTCAGTTATTTTTCAACGCCCTGGGGGAGACGTGAACTCGCGACATCTGAGTAGCATGCCACGACGCTCACCACTTTATCAGCGAAGCAGCCTACAGTTACTCTTAATTAATCTTCAGTCAATTCCTGTTCCTTTCACAATCAAATGCAGGAAAACCAAAAAATGGTTCATGTCGGCTCAATTTTACTTTCATTAATACTTGTAGCTCTCCAAATGCCTTAAATTTATGGTTCAAAGTAGAATGGCACCGGAATGAAGAAGAGGCCTTCAGATTCTTCCATCCTCTAGGACACCCTTTTATTATTAACGTCTTAAAATTAAAAAAAATAAATAATACTCTATATTCTGTTGCTAAGGCGAATGATTTAATTTCCCCGACTCATTTTTTCCATCAACGATAGGGATCTTCTTCTCGACTGGTTGATAGCTGTGAGACGAATTATCATGAATGAAAATACATCACTGGCGATAACATGGCGGCCAGCGACCCTTTGTTTATCAGTGGTAAGCTTCCCCTCTCCCATATGTTTCTCCTCAGGTATCGGGGGACCTAGCTCCCCACACCCCTCTTTTTAACATGTTCCGGGTTGCCTACTATATTTAGCCCAGAACATGACGGCTCGAGGCA
Organism: Macrobrachium nipponense; assembly: GCF_015104395.2. NCBI lineage: Eukaryota > Metazoa > Arthropoda > Malacostraca > Decapoda > Palaemonidae > Macrobrachium > Macrobrachium nipponense. Next base: position 52,116,665 of record NC_061102.1, on the reverse strand, counting down.
CCTATGCTGAACCTACCACCCTCCCGCCCACACACACACACACACACACACACACACACACACCCTTTAACCCTCTATTTGGGTCGTAGCCCTGACCGCATTTTGCATCTTTTTTGTTTCCTCTATTATATGGCATTCCCTCTCAACGAAACGCCTTCGTGCCAGAGATGACGTATCATGTTGGCTCAAAATAAAATCTTTGTCACAGAAAGGGTGAAAAAAAGGGGTGGGGGATAATGAAAATAAACTGCAAAGTCATACAGGAATCCAGCCATATCCACACACAGGTGCCAAATTGCGTCTCTAACGGGCAAACTTCTCACCTTAAGTGGCGTTCTTATCTTCATGAATCGTAAACGAAGAATGTGTCTTGCTGAGGGAAACAGAAGTTATATCAATGATTTCTGAAAGAATTTCAAATGGTGCTTGTTAAGAGAGAGATAGCCTACGAGGGGCAGTTGGTTTTAACTCCCTGAGAATAAGTCTTGTGACTGTCAGTTAACCATTAGATTACGAAAAGAAACAGCGGGAAAAAAATCAATAAAAAGAAGAAGAATGTGGGATCGCCTACCGCTCCCTTTCATCAGCTAGGCAGGTCTAGGCATGGATGGAGTATAGAAACAATCAAAGGATTGCACTGATGTTAATGGTATTTGAAGTTCTTTTAAACTAGCAAGGGCATACTGAGTGGCAAAATATCCTTAAAATTTCTCAAGCAGAATAACACCTATTTCACTGGATCGTTACATAACGTTCTGCTTCACGCGGTGCACTGTAGGCATCACCTTAAGGTTCTTTGCAGCGCCCTTCAGCCCCTAGGTGCAACCCCTTTCTTTTCTTTTACTATACCTCCGTTTATATTCCCATATTCTCTTTCTTCCATCATACTTTCCCCCCTTTCCTGACAATCGATTCATAGTGCAACTGCTTTGAGGTTTTTCTCCTGTTCTACCTTTCACACCTTTTTACTCTCAATTTCCGTTTCAGCACTGAATGACCTCATAGGTCCCTTTGGCCTAAATTCTATTTTATAGTCAATTTAATTCATAACGTTCAGAATACTTAACTGCTGGTATTAAAAGAGTCATTGTGAACATTTCGAGAAGAGATGCGAAAGTTAATTTACAGCAAAAAGTTAAGGTTTGTGAGGTATTAGATAATTCAACATCCTAGTGGCTGACACATAATAAAACACGTTGGCCTCCTCCAAAATAAGGTACATTAAAGGCTAACCTTTATATACAGGCTAATGAACCTCCCTTTCGCTGTTTCCCCAAAGATGAATAAAGCACCTTTGTGTATCAAGTCTTTTCGCCGATATCTGAAACGTTTAGTGCAAAAATTAAGCTCGACAGAAGTTTCTTAAGACTGACTAGGCTGCAGAGACAAATCCCTTACAGTTAAAATCCAACGTTGAAAAGTATTAATTAGCAAAAATCTAATTTCGTCATAAAGTTTTTTCTTTTTTTACATATTCTTTTGAATGGTGTAAGTCTTCATTCAAACAATAACCTAAAAAGTACAGGGAAGAGCAGCGGCTAATGAAACTTCCACCCACAGCTAGGTGGTGGCCTGTGTCGCTGGCACCTATAGCGATGCCAAACGTGCGATTATGGCTAAATTTACCATATATTAAAATAAAAACCACTGAGGCTAGAAGGCTGCAATTTGATACGCTTGCTGATTGGAGGGTGGATGATCAACATACCAATTTGCAGCCCTCTAGCCTCAATAGTTTTTAAGAGCTGAGGGCGGACAGAAAAAGTAAGGACGGCCTGGCAAATAGGCCTCTCAAAAGTTTTCTTTTACAGAAAACTTTTAAAAAGGAAATCTGAAACAAGAAAACGTACAAAAGACCTCAGGAAAGAGAGCACCAAGTCTCTTACAAAATTAAAAGGGGCGCCGTTGAAAAGGGATAACTTTATCGCCACCTAACCAGAGTGAACTGAAGCTGGTGGTTGATGGCAATCTCCAGCAACCCGATGCCACACTTTCCCAGCCGGAAGTACCAAATTAGGCGGTTCTTATTTTCGCGTGCCTACCTTATCTTGGAGAGGTTTCGTCTCACATGCACAGAAATAGCCGAGATTTAAGAACGCTAAACTCAGGTGATGTTTCATGTTAATCGTTTTTTTTTTTTCTAAGCGGGTAGAAAGGTGTCCAAATTTAGCACGTTCTAATTAAGTAATAAAATAATAATGTCTTGTGGTATTTACTGTTTTGCTTTCAGCTAGTTAAATTTATTTAACTTTATAATTTTGTTTATGACTATTGCTAATAACAGTATGATTAATATCATCAGTGAAAGATACTCTTTGTATCAATCTTGATTTCTTACTTTCTCTCCTGACGATAGCAGCCAAAAGTGACTGAGATTATACGGATAACGTTTAAATTCTTAAAATATCATTAGCGACATATATCTTAAGGAAATACAAAAAATTTCTTTTCAGGGGACGTGGGCTATAAATGTTCAGAACATTTAGAGGTAAATATAAACTCTTAACATACAAAAGTCACAAGTGTTTATCTATATGTCTACGAGCGTCTATGTATATTATCTTCTCACGTTGAACGTAAAACTCTTCATACAAATCTAACTCTCATACAAATCTACTGGTAGAGTCGCCAATATATTATGTCTGAGTACGAAGAAGCAGAGTTTTTTTTCGACAACAACCTCTCTCTGCCGTCTATCAAACCCTAATTTTAGGCCACATTAACTTTACAGCTGTTTTCATATCTCGCGCGCACACGCTGAAAGGCTCTCTGTCACTGTCAGTCAATAGTATAGATGTGCGCGTCGTTCGATAATATCGATACTAATGGTTTGGAAGAGACTGGCGTTTACATTTCCGCTTTGCCAGGCGCCTGCCCGCTGAGAGAGAGAGAGAGAGAGAGAGAGAGAGAGAGAGAGAGAGAGAGATACTTCAATTTAAAAATGGAAAAAATTTCAGTATTATTTTCATGCGGCTTTGTCCTTTATAAGTTAAAGGAAACTTTTTTTTTTAACTCTAGAAAGTATAAATCTTAAATTTTCCTTTAAGTAGCCGACATATGTCTCATTCTAAAAACAAACCACTTTCAGTGTTGATTTTACGAATAAATGAGTAATGAAATGTCAGCGAGTTGAAAATACTAGATGCTACGATGTTGCTTTTTGATTCATAAAATATTAAGATTATAAAATATGAGATGAGAATAAAGTCTTAGACAGACCATGACTTCCCAAAACAAGCTTCTTCTCCGTATGAAAAAGTTAAAGCTTAATGGGCTATTCCCCCCCACCCCCGGGTCAAATATTTATAAAACATACCTGTTGAACAAAAAAGTAATTAAATTAATAAAAAATCACAGAAGAAGGGAGGAAGTTCCTCTCAACGGAAGTGAATGTTATGTACGATACGTCATCCCAGTCGGATGAGAAGCCAAAGGATGTATAAAAATCAGTCGAGACATCCGGGGGCACGGTCTAAATTAATATCTGCAATATGAACAGCGTGGTGACGCTGCAACGGTTCTACTACAGTGAATCGCAGTGACATAAGAGATATTTCTCAGGAGGGGAATCTATATAATCTCATTCCTTGGATTAATGTGTCTCTACTGATCTAAGCAGTGACTTATTTACACCTTGGGGTTAGTCGACTGAGGTTGGTCGAGGCCAGGATAAAAAATGAAACGGAGCTGACAAACCCATCCTATCCAATTTGTTGGCTATTCACTTTGGCAAAGACGATGAAACTTGATTACATTTAACTCCTAGTTTAACTCGTCATTTGCTATACAGGGTTCAACTAAGTGTGAAATAAATCTGCAGTCTTCTTAATTTAATAGGCAAAATTGCATTTCATATACCCCAACCGTTTACCGAAGTCTTACCATATGTGGGCATCCCAAATATGTCAGAAGGCCGGGAATTCGGGTGAGGCAGCAAACATGGTGGACCTCTCATATGAAATAGTAGAAAGAGAAACATGACCCTCTAACAAAACCGATGGAAAGGAGGACTTCAACACAATAACTTTGGCTGTCTAAACGGCAACTTCCTTAGCATGTGGAAGATATCAAGACGTATTTAAAAAATTAGATTTCATACCATCGCCTCCAACGCTGTGCAGCGAAAAGGGCTTCAGCGAAATTCCACCACTCGTGGTTGTCCGATATTTCATGTTCCACAAATCGCTATACTCATCTCCAGCCTCATTTCACTTGTGGTTTTCACATAAGTAAGTCTGCGTCTTCCACCTCTTCTGATCGAAGCTCTCCGAAGCTTTCAATACTGTTACTTCCGTTTCATTATGAAATAATGGTGATGTTTCTTACTCTACCCTGTCACCCGACTCCCAATATCCTCCCTAATGATCTATTCTCATTCGAAAAAATCGTTTAGATAGTTCTCTGTATAGCGAGCAATACAGATCGTACTATACCAAAGGTTCTTAACAGGGGGTAATCCATACCCTGAGAACCACATGTAGCGGGTATGGGACTTGATCTCTGGATATTTGTATATATTTGATTTTAATGTGTCCGATGTATACATGGGTACATTTTGTAAATAAATAACTATATAAAACTATAAATGATTTCTATTTTCTTGTGTGTTCTATTCCTAACTAATCATATGTAAAGTATTAAAATTAGTCTATTAAGTTAATTGTCATAAAATAAGGAATAAGTGGACTTAAGCAAAGGGGGTATGGAAGCATATTGGGCAATCCATCAACAGGCTAGGAACCCTTGTACTGCACTTCGTATCCTCTTACTTTCGTATTTAATTCTAGTCTGTTTTAAAACACACTCACATACATACATACTTGACTGTGAACTAAAAACAATGGTGTAGTGACATATGCGCTTTTACACTCGTAAAGTACTGGCCATGACAGTCACACACAAACAAGTGCTTTTACATATAAAGACAACAATACAAATATAAGGACTGTTCATTTCCTCGAAAACAGTATTCTAGACTTTTAATCAGCTTTGATACTGGTCAGAGACGTAATACTACTTATTTGGTTTTCAATGCTTCAAGCGCATTTATAATCATGCATGGGAAAGAATGAGTGATTAATGCAATTATATGGAGGTGTGAGTGCATTCGCATAAATGCAGTTGCCGTACAAAATCATATTGCACCTGAAAGTAAAGAATATTCCGATTCACATGAAGTACATTTTATTTTGTAAATGAAGGGTACCTAATTTCCTCATGATAAAGACGGACTCTGCAAATTGAAAGTGTTGCAAGTATTATGTAGGAAAATGTTCTTTTATTGGTTTTAATCAGAAGTCTTAAATTTCGTCAGATAATTATATTTCGGCTGGCAGTGTTACATAACGATGCTATATTGGTCTATAACACCAACATTATTCGTTGAATATAGATAATTCGACTTATCTTGCAGATATAAATGTGGCGTTCTCCAGTTTGCTATTTAACAAAATAGGTCTTTGGGTATCAAAATATCCAAAGTAACTTGTACACGAATTTGAGAAAACATAGGGCGAAAAAGACGTACACTTTATAATAATCACTCACGGGATATGAAAGATTTTTGAACATCGCACAGACAGGTCATATTCAGGCAGAGTCACTGGTGTCACAAGAGGTAGAAAATGTTAGCTAGAACGATGTCTTAATATATACGTGAAGTGCGCGATTTTTAAGTAAGAAAAGGTCTGCAGCAAAAAATGAAAATTAGACAGTAGTGTGTGCTCTCTAGAGCTGGAAAAAGACGTCGGGCATCTGGAGAACAACTAAAAAAAAAAAAAAAAACCGGATTTTTGATAACTATAAAACGAAATTAAAATGGAAACATGTCTCATACACACACGGTTTACTTATTCAGATTTCAGTATTTACGTATTCCACGCTCCTGGGGCAGCGACGAATATTGCCTCGTATTTTGGAGGACTCGAGGGCTACGTCCAAACTTAGCTTGACGAATTCATTCCATTCAAAAGCACCGTTCATAATCCACTTCTGGATCATAATGTACGTATACAAAAGTGAATCTGGTAATCACTGTTTCTGTGGCTGGATCCCGTTTCCACCTTCGAGATATTGAACATCACACCCACCACAAATGTATATATTTACCAGCAACGAAGCACTTTATTTTAGTCGAACTCGAGAGCTCGGTACTCACCATGGCTGCCTTTCTTCTCTCTGAAGTTGCTCCAGGGAATAGGGTGTGGCTGACTCTGGTCTTATACCCAGCATTTTCTTAAGCCCCTCCCACTCGACACCCTCACCTCCTTTTCCTCACCTCTCCCCTCCTCCGTTTATCTCGGCTTCAAAGGGAGAGAGAGAGAGAGAGAGAGAGACGAGAGAGAGAGAGAGAGAGAGAGAGAGAGAGAGAGAGAGCATTTCCCTCCACCCAACCACCCAGCTGTTTCCTCTCGCCACTTTCGGCTCCCATTCCCCCTCCCACCCCCCTTCCCCCCGCCCCCCCAATCACCCATTTGGTTCCTCCCGAACCTCTTCCGTTTCTCTCTCTCTCTCCCCTAGTGAGGTTCACTACATAAAATTCCCCTCTATTTACTTCCCCTCTAAGCATCATTCGCATCACTCTACGAAACCTCCCCCCCCCCCCCTCTACCTTATCTCCTTCGTTCCTCACGAGTCTTCTTCGTCTCTTAGACAAACCATCATCATCTGCAGCCAGAGCTTCGCAAGAAAAGGGGGTCACGCTGAATTTGTATTCCACTTGCCAAGAGAATGTGCATAAAATAATCTGTAATAACGGCTTCTTCGCTCAAACCATAACACTGTAAAACCAGATACGAAGTCTTGGAAAAGTCGCTCGTTACAAATTGACCTTCTCAATCAAGGGACGCGATTCGTGTTTTTTTTTTTTTTATTCTGTATTTTCTTGTCGATATGAGTAATCGGAAAAAACCTGCCGTGATGTCAGTAACCGAAGGCGAAAGGCCGCAAGATCTGGCTTCAGTCTCAGTGCAAATGGAGGTCGGACTGTTGAGGAAGAGACACCACACGAGGTCTGAGATTTTAAGTGGGACGGGTGACCCATATACCGGTAATAGGTCGGCTGTGAATTGGGATTGGGAAATAAATAATTGGATTGAAGCTGGGGCCAACCGAAAAATGCTCTTGTCACATCCTGGGGTGGGAAAAACCCCTGGTTTACAGTCATTAAAGGACCGTGGCTTCCTTCCAATGTAAATCATACTCTTCTTGGCTAACAGACGAAGAGGGAGTTTGGTGGTGATATTCCCTGTGTAAACAAACAGATGGAATTATATAAAGATCTCTTATTTGGAAGGTGGTAGATGAAGTCCCGTTTTATTGAAATGCATCCGAAAATGGCAGTTTGTGAGTGTCATATTTATATTGCGCGTAAATTTTTCGGGTTTTCACAGCAGATGGCGTGGGATTTATATATTTAAGAAAAAAAAAATTGTTTTGCCTCAAAAGATATACGTATAAAAAGAGGTTTATCTGAATGAATCATACCCAACTACCGTGTCTAAAACCTTTGGGAAAAAATGCTTGCTTATATTGAGTTGAATTGAATTGAATAAGGAATTTAGGCCAAAGGCCATGCACTGGGTCCTATGAGGCCATTCAGCGCTGAAATGGAAACTGACAGTCAAAGGGTTGATAGGTGTAACAGGAGGAAAACCTCACAGCAGTTGTTAGGAGAGGGTGGAAAGTAAGATGGAAAAAAGAGAATAAGAAAGGAGGTACTGTAAAAGGAACGGAAGGGGTTGCAGCTAGGGGCCGAAGGCACGCTGCAAAGAACCTTAAGTAATGCCTACAGTGCACCGCATGAGGCGCACTGACGCCACTAACCCCCTACGGGCCTTGCTTATTGAGAAACGGGTCTTGCAACTGGATATACGTAAATAACTGATGATCAAAAAGGTCAGCCAAGGTGGCCTGAAAGATGAAGAGGGATATGAGGTTTTCCAACGAAGTTGCCAGAACTTCATATATAAACTTCCTCCATGAGACCGGCGTAAACTTCTTGACGCTAAGCTCTATTGTAATGATGCTAATGTATGAAAGGTTCTATTCTATAACTCTCAGATCTGCCCCATCATTAAATATGAGATAACCCAAGTTTTTAACACTGGGTGGGCCTTGCATCTCTTAGCTGTTTGAGTTTTTTTTATCTTTTTGCCCTAAAAAAAAACTTATTCTATTCTTTTGTATTTTGTTTATATTTCAGTATGTTAAGCACACGCAAATCGAGGCTTTCAATGGTCATACTTTCAGGATCTGTTTTAAGCCATTCTTTGTGACAATTTTTCTTGAATGCATATCAAGGGGGTAAAATATTCAAGCAATAGTTCAAAGAAAATAAATGAGTATGTCAGCGCTCGTTCTCTCCTCTAAACGAAGGTGTTTTGATGCCGTCAGAGAGTCTCATAATTATTCCAAGAGATGTTGAATTTTGCTCATAATTTCTTGCATATAGACTGGCTGCAACATTTCAATTTACATTTTCTTGCTCTTTCATCAACCGCGTCTAGCTGCTTCTTGAAACTCTCTCTCTCTCTCTCTCTCTCTCTCTCTCTCTCTCTCTCTCTCTCTCTCTCTCTCTCTCTCTCTCTCTCTCTCTCTCTCTCTTTGAAATTCTGACATGTTTGTGGTCATGACGTGACAACATGATCAAAATCAACCTCAACCTTGACTCAAACCTCATCCTTGACTTCAACCTCATCCTTGTCTCAAACCTCCTCCTTGACTTCAACTTCATCCTTCTCTCAAACCTCATCCTTGTCTCAAACCTCCTCCTTGACTTCAACTTCATCCATCTCTCAAACCTCATCTTTGATTTCAATTTAATTCTAGAGATTTTCTTCACAAAACTTCGTCGCGAGGCAAAAGGACATCAACACTGAACATTATGGCTTTGGAAAGACAAGAAAAGATGGCGGAGACAATTAGCTCTCTGTGACTTTCCCTCTGCGGCACCTACAAAAACATATTTCAAGGTCAGACTACATTATGTAGAGAAAGTTTTTGCAAACCTTTGTTAGTCAACTTTTTCCTTACCCGCAGAAGACGTAGTACTCCAACCCAATGCATACTTATCTGCTCAATTCTTTGGTTCTGTCAGAGAAGGATCGCTCATTTAGGAACTGAAGTCTCATTAACATAACCCAGGTAGTATTTCCTACCTGAAATTCAAAGGTGTGCCACCAGTAATAATGCCATGATCACTGACGCTAACTGTTGGCACTGGCTTTACACAGGTAGGAATCAACGCGTTAAAAGGCTGACATACTTACTATCAACAGTTCGCGAAAAAAAGAGAGAGAGAGAGAGAGAAAGAAAAAAGACGAACGACGCGAATGTAGACCGAAGCTGGCGGGGTTTCGAACATCACAACGAAAATGATTTTATGGATGAAGACGTTCGTGGCTCCTCCCCAAAACGCCACAGACCAAACCCAACCCATTTACGTTCACGTGGACGCATTTAGGTAACCCGTATATGATTTCTTTTGCTCATCGTGACTCAAACTCCCGAGATGTATACTTGTATTGCACGAGTGCAGAAAACTAGCTTGCTTATTTATGAATTTGAGAATATGTATACACATATATATTACTAAAAGGATCTCATTCAAACTGGATGGTACCTAGCGGAGTTATTTATTCCAAAATATTACAAGCTTCCAGGGACAGATACTTGATAATGAGGACTGTTTCTCCTGGGAAGCTTATAACTCTTTTGAATAAATTACTCAGCTAGACACCATCCAGTTTGAATGAGGTCCTTTTAGTAATTGTTACAGTTGCAGTGTGTTTGTATGCACAAACTCAAAAAATGATACCTGTTGAATGTACATGTGGAAAAAGGCTACGACTCGCATCGCCAAGCAGATGTTACCATTCTGATATATTGTCCTCATAATTAGTTCTATGACTTCTCTAAATTCACTAGTGTACTAATTCTATAACTGACGGTTTGTAGAGACGAAGCGTAATTCAGTTTGAGAAATGGTCGTCAAAACGTCTATTAAAACAGCAAAACTCACCATACCAAACTTATATTTATTTAATTATGGACATATATGAAAGCAAATAACAAGCCTGTTTATGTAAACTCACATTATTTTTGTTTCAGCTGACTACCATTTTGCTGTTTTTTTTGTGGTAGGTACAGGTAAATCTATCTATACACACACACACACACACACACACATTTATATGTCAGATCTTAATAACCGCAATGCTTTCTTAACTTCTACAATTCTTCACACTTTTTGGATACTCTTGTCAATTCAAAGCCGGAGATCCAAACGCGAGAATATGGAGATATTCGAACTCGCATCCTGAGTAACAGATCGAGTCTCTTGAAGACGTCCGCGTAGGAAAAATAAGGGCAATGGTGTACAGGTTGAAATATATACGTAGTAACAAAAGCTCAATTTGAAATGCTTGCGGAATCGTGGAGGAAAAATGTCCTTGGAACTTAGAGATGGATTGGTATGGACAAAAAGCGGAGGAATGCTGAGACAAGGTGTTGATTACTTATCGTATTTAAAAGGAACCAAAGACGAACGTAAGCTTCCATTTCGAACATTTACTGAAAGTCAGCATCACAACTCACGAGTTATCGAATCACAGAACTGAAATAAAAAAAAACATCGAGTCATATCTTCTACAAATGATGATTCTACTTTTTTTTTTTTTTTATTAGCGTTATGTCTATTTTTTTTTCTTTTTTTACAATATATTCCTATTCAGGAGTGCCTAATAGCTTGTTTGAAGGCAGGAAACTTTCTTCGTGATGTATACTGCCGCTTTTGCAAGTGAAAAAAAAAAAAAATCGGGAGGAAGACGCTAAAATATAATATAATCTTAGGAGAAATGATAGAACTGAACTGAACTGAATATAGGATATAGGCCAAAGGCCAAGCACTGGGACCTATGAGGTCATTCAGCGCTGAAACGGAAATTGACATTAAAGGTTTGAAAGGTGTAAAGGAGGAAAACCTCAAAGCAGTTGCACTATGAATCAACAGTTAGGAGAGGGTGGAAAGATGGAAGAAAGAGAATATGAAAGGAGGTACAGCAAAAGGAACTTAAGTGGTTGCAGCTAGGGGCCGAAGACACGCTGCAAAGAACCTTAAGTAATGCCTACAGTGCACCGAACATGAGGGCGGTGGGCTGGGAGTGAGTCTGCGTGCCCTAACTTCGAACGGAACAGGTTTGCACTGTTTACCAAAGTATATTCGGGGAACTGGGGTACGATAAAGTACATGGAAAACGATAACCGGTGCCAAGAGATGACGAGCACATACACTTTTTGTAAGATAAGAGACATTTTAAGGCGGTGGTGGTGCCCAAGTTCATCAGGCTGAAAATATCATACTGGTTATCTCGAATTTTGTTCCATATTAACTTCCTCTGAATATTATTCTCATGATTCGGTTCAATTTCAACATGAATAATATCATTCAACTTTCTAGTTGTGTTCCCTTGAAGATTCATTCTGGTGACTTTTTGTATGATTTTGAATGATTTCGAGGGTGAATTAGGTAGTTATTCATTGTGAACGAAAGGAAGATTGCAAATTATAGTTTCCAGATAACTGCTCATTATATAATTATAACTTGCGTAAAATATCCAACTCGGGAATGTTGGCAGCTTCCATGATAAATTTGCTCATACCTCTATAACGTTTTTTTTTTACGTTTTCGCTTATGAGAGTAAAATACACTTTTTTATATATAAAAAAAAAAACTGGCGTTTCTGCTTATGTGGGAAGATGTTTCTACCATAAAAACAAGCAGAAATTTAAAGTTCTGGTTATTTACTAACCTTTACAATACCCACAATGAGAGACAAAAGTAAACCAAAGTTTGTACATATATGGAGTAAATAATTAATGCATAATTGCTAATATCAGTATACATAGTTAGGTTTAATACACTAATTTGTCTTTGACTGAATGAGGGGTAGATCGTAAATGCTGGTTTTTTTTTTCTAATGACACGTGTACAAAGTAGACTTTTTTTTTTTTATCTAGATTTGCTGTAGGAAAAGCTCTGTAGAAAGTGTGACCAGAGTGACTCTAAGTTCTTGCTAGGGTTTTAATCTTGCCCAGAGTTTCAGGACACTCTTACAACGCTGCTCTCAAGATATCACTATAGTAGTATGAAAGGCTCTCTGAACTGTGGAATGAGTCATTAAATGAATACCGTAAGAAAGAAAAGGCAGGGGCTATAAAAGAAAAAGAAGGTATTATAAGTTCTCAATCTAGAATCACGAGACAGTGATTGTTAAAAAGTAAGGGTGAAGTAAAATAAAACGTAAAAGTGGCACGGGGGCAGATGACATGGTGTTTAAAAGGAAATGAGACGCATTTGACACATTGCACTAAACCACAGGCCCACCAGTGCTTGGATGCAATGAAATACTGGGTAGCATCAATACCTGAAAACCAAAAACGAACCACCAATGGTGGGATGCACTCAACTGTAAGGAACCACCATTACTTGGGTGTAGTTTATCACCAGCAACAATCAGGACAAGGATGCGCTTAAAAACCCGGGAACCACTGGGACCTGGAAGCACTAAAATCGAAAAGAATCCACCAGAACATGGATACGCTAAGAACCAACGAACCGCCAAGGCATTAATGTACTAAACTGCAAGGAACCACAAGGACATGGATGCACTAAACCACCAGAAACCACCAGTAAGCCACAAGGCACCACCGGTACATGGATGCAATACACCAAAAGGAACTGCCAGTACTTGATGCATGAAACTGCAAGGAACCACCATTAATTGGATGCTCTCAATTGCAATGAACAGCAAATATATGGATGCAGTACAATGCAAGGAACCACCAGAACATGGATGCACTAAAGCTCAAGAAGCACCAGGACTTGGATGCACAAAACTACAAGGAACCACCAGGACATGGATATACTAAGCTGCAAGAAACCACCAGGACATGGATGGGATAAACCACAAGGAACTCGACTAAATTGCAAGTAACTGCCAGTACTTGGGTGCAGTGAACCACAGTGAATCACCAGGACATGGATGCTCCAAACTGCAAGGTACCACAAGGATACGGATCCATTCATTAAACTGCTAGAAACCACTAAGATAAGGATGAACTAACTAGACAGCCAGCAACCACAAGGACATCAGTGCACCCACTAAACCACAAGAAACCAATAGGTTTCAGATGCATTTACTAAACTGCAAAGAAGAACCAGGACAATGATGCCCTTAACCACAAGGAACCACCAGGAAATGGATGCTTTAAAACACAATAAACCACTAGGACACAGGTACACTCACTAAACTGCAAGAACCACCAGGACATGGATGCACTCACTCATAAAACTCATGGAACCACTAAGTTACGGATTCACTGAGCCAAAAGTGACCGCCAGTACAAACGCATTAGGTGAGAATGTGTTTTAACCATATATATTTAAATCATACCCATCTCCCGTACAACCCCCTCACCCCAAAAAAAATTAATTTAAGATAAAAATAAAAAAAATAAAAAATAAACAAAATTTATACCAGACATACAGGCTACCCTGACAACATGTTGAAGAGTTTGAGAAATTTTTTTTTTAAATGGGTTACCCACTTAAGGAATATCCTTTTACAATACAGAAATGCTTTTAAAAGACTATGATGCCAAAGTTTGTAGATTATTGATCATGTGTGTGTGTATGTGTATATATATACATGTATATATAATATATATATATGTATAACGTGATAAATGCATAAATAAAGGTATAAGTCACGAAGGAAAGATAAACAACGGTGTAGCTGCAAGATCTTTCGAATCAACGTCCTTTACTTAGCAGAGAAACTGACTTATACACACACACACACACTATGTATAATATATATATATATATATATATATATATATATATATATATATATATATAATCGAGATCTGTCGCACATCATGCATGTTTACGAGCCATTTGTTTACATACAGTGGAATAGCAGTTCAACTGATCGTATATATAAAGCCTGAATGAGTTTCCCCCGTCAAATATAGTCCTAGTGTACAGGGACGATGGGGCAATCTCTTTAGATTAAACCTATATAACCACTCCGTGGTAGCTGTAGAGAGGACGAATTTTCATGCAGTGTTCACACACTTCTAGAGTAGCCTTACTAGAGTAACGAAGCCAGGCTAGAGTTTACTTTACAGTGTACGGTTAAATAAACATAAGCGATCGTCTTCTGTCGACAGATTAGCACAACTTTTAACATTCAAGCTTGTTGCTGCAGAGAGGTTCGGGGTAGGTGAATAATATGATAGGAATTTTGGCACACAGTTTGGAAAAAAAATAAAATGTTAAACTATAGCGTAGATACAAAAGTTTGTTTAATATGCTCGTTAAAACTGCCGTGAAAAACGGCAATGCTACGACGATGAAGCTTCATCGACCAGTCTTACGTTTTCGCTTACAGTGGAATTTTCTTCGTTTTGGATCAGCGATGAAATTATTCTTAGTGGCATTATGAGCAACGAACGTTGTTTTCTGCGACCTTTTCCTTGGTTCGTCATTGCTCACCAGTTTCTGCCCAACCACACGTCTTTGTTAACATTGTGGCATGTGAGGAGAGAGGATACTCTTCATTTTATCATTCGGTTCAACGTCAGCTTCTCACCTTGCGGTAATCTGTCGACAGAAGACAATCGCTTATTGCGCTAACCGTACACTGCAAATAAACTCCAGTAATCTACCCTGAAAGTGTTTGCCTGTTTGTTTGTATGTACGGCGTTTTGACGTTGCATGGAACCAGTGGTTATTCAACAACGGAGCCAACGGCTTTACGTGACTTCCGAACCACGTCGAGAGTGAACTTCTATCACCAGTAATACACATCTCTAACCCCTCAATGGAATGCCTGATACCCTGACAGTGTCTGAACAACACTGCATGACAACGCGCTTCCGTGGAGGTGATAGGTTTAAAATACTTTGATTGCCTCATCGTCTGTGTAAATACACTAGGGTATAGACTATATAGTAGTTAACGAGGAAAACTCAGTTAGGCTTTATATTGACGATCACTTGAAAGGCTATTTCATGGCACGAAAGGCTGAGGATATACTATAAGTTAAAGCAAATATTAACAACCACATTGAAAGAAACTGGGACCACACTTATATTAACTCTGAATAGCTCTTTTGTCTTATAGTGATCTTATTCACTAGCGTACCGAGTACTGTTACATGAATTGGTCCTTCTTCGCTGATAATCCAACTCTTACTAAAAAGCTTGGCACTCATACAGAAGTACAGTTTCCCTAAATCGTAAAACTGGAATAAGCCTGCAGTTTTGTATCGTTTACGTGACACTAGAGACTTTCTGCTGTCACATGATCTTTTGGGAAACTGAATTATTTAGATGTTCTGTTGCGAAGGTCACAATCTCCTTCAGTTGCTAACCTCTCGGAATATTTCCTTTGCTAAATCTAATTATGTTGTTCTTCTGTTTAGGAGTAAGACCTTTGGAAAAAGAAACCCACGAGGTTAGTGCTTATAACTTGTTTACTTGTAAGTATTTATATAGTATTTTACTTGAAACTCGAGTACTTTCAGGTCATATAGGTGAATCGCAACTGGGTCCCTTTTTCAAGAGATGTGCAAGTGATCAAATTGGGTCCAGCCCCCACCCCCCACCTCCAACCCCCCAGTCGTCTGCAACTTCTTCTTGTTGTGCTGTCATTTATATGATGGCTGTCCTTTGATCACTTTCACATCTATTGAAAAAGGGGCCACAGTTAGGGCCTGAAAGTACTCGAGTGTTAAGTAAAATGCTATGCAAATAATTACATGTAAACAAGTTATACTTAGAAACCTTGTGGGTTTCTTTTTCCATCTTCAGAAGAAAACTGTAAGAAGTTTTAGTTCGTAATAAGACCTTTCTAAACTTAACGAACCACACATACAATATCTTTTTATATTTTCTTGATGGGACCGAATCAGCTTTTTCATTTTACCTGATTAAAACAGAACCACGACTAATTTATTTAATTTTTCCCGAATTGCATTGGCATTTCAGGATGTGTGCTTTCTAAAAAAAAAAAAAATTCGATGACCTATTACTGTTTATATTTACCGTACAAGAATAGTTTGTTTTGCAGTGTGTCAACACTCAAGTGCCGTCAGCGTTCACACTGACAGATTATTGATAACAGATTGATAAGCTTTGTATCGCTTAAAATGAAGCAACTACATAACTGATGTCTGCTTTTAGCAATAACTTACGTTCCTGTGATCCATTTCTAACGGTGGAAAGGGCAAACATCAGCAGTTAACTATATACGATAGAAGAATCAGCATCGCTATGGAAGAAATGTGATATTATTGATATTAGGTTCATGCTGTAATGAGAATAAGCTTTGATGGAACAATCCAATGCACCATGAAACATGAAACATTCACAGCAAAATGTTCATTTGTGCGAAAGGACATTAAATCTATCACATTACCGTGATTCATATACATATATCGAACTACAAATGTCCTTTAATATCTAATTCGCTCTACCTCGGAATTAATATATATTCATATATGTTTAACCGAGGGGGAATTTATTAAGCGCCAATTCTATTATCGCTTAATAAATTCCCCCTTGGTTAAACATATAAGAAAATATATTAATTCCGAGGTAGAGCGAATTAGATATTAAAGGACATTTGTAGTTCGATATATATATATATACATATATATATATATATATATATATATATATATATATATATATAGTATATGTCATGGAGGTTCATTGTGGTTTAGAGATGTTATCCATAATTATACAAATAATATATCATTCATATGAGCATATGAGAGTAAATAATTCGCACGATGGTAGAATCAGAGAAGAGATAAGTCACCTATTAGGTAGCGTGAGGAAGGTAGCAATATGTGTGCAAAGGAAAGGGAGAAAAATTTAAGTATTCTTTACGAGTCATGAATACATGAAAGAACTGTTGAGCCAATCCTACTCTAAGGAAGTGAAGTGTGGATACCATAATGTGAAAGAGCAAGAAATGGTGGAAGCAGTGGAGATGGAATTTATGTAGAATATGTATAAACATGGAAAGGCTGAGGAATTCTAAGATGTACAGAAGGAATAGTCAAATGGTTACCGTAGCTTAAATGATGGATCAGTGTTATGGGATGATTTGGTCACGAGGAAAGAATAGAGGAAAGCGAGGAATCCTGGAAAAGGGGATGGATGGTTAAAGGGGCTTCAACCTCCGCCATCTTGAATTCAAGATGGCGGTGCTTCAACATCCAGGACGCAGGGTCAAGTGAAGAGACAAAAGGGATATGTAGGGGGCCTCAATATGTTGCTAACAAGCTTGTTACGTGGGTGTATGGAGCAGCTAATGTTGTAATAAAGTTTTCTGTATAGGATGTACATCTATGACTCAGCTCTTAAGTATGATTTTCCTAGAGATGACTGCCAAAAGACCTAGAACTTATAAGATAATTAAGATTCAATAGAAGAAAACGGTCAGGCAAAGCAGAAAAAAGAAAACGGACGTGAATATGTGGATGGTGCAGTGGCAACGGCACAGCCTAAAGTTCGTCAACACTGGCTATATGATCGTACCCGAAACTATTGCTAAATTACGAATTTTGAGAGTAAATTAACCTAATGACGGAAAATTAACCTGATGGATAAATAGTTTGTAAAAGATGTTACCGATTAAAAAAAAAAAAAAAAAAAAAAAAAAAAAAAAAAAAAAAAAAAAACAAAAAAAAAAAAAAAAAAAAAAAAAAATCAGAAATTGAGGATCTAGTCCCAGCCCTTCCGACATCAAGAGTTCACAGCTAAAACGCTGTTCCTTGAAAGTTATCATCAGAGATTATCTATTACAACGACTTCAACTGAAAAAATAATTTAAAGTCAATCACACTGAAAACTGACGCCGATTCAATACGAGGAATCGGGTAACATCATTAACCAGACGAGATAATATTTAAACGCAAAGAAAGCTGTTTCTGGTGAGATTATAAGCGACGTACGTAAAATAGGCTACGTGCCTTATAAGGATGAAGGCCGCACGCCAATTCTCCTCCCACACACCCTCGAACGCACAAACGAACTCGCACACTAACATCTCGGCTAAAAATAACTTAGTCTAATCCAACGTAACCACCCTACGTACAGGGCCGTCCCTCCCTCCCTCCGCAACACATTCCTAAAACTCAAATCCATTAAAAGTGGTTACAGTGCGCATGGCATCTGATCTACTGAATGATTATGATATATGATTTGTTATCGTTGGCAGATGAAAGATTAATATGTCCGGATACACAGAAAATAGTTTGGCGTTCCACTCCGTTAAATTCTGAAAGGCGCAAGGGAGATATAAAAGATAAGACTGCAGTAGAAAAATGATAATCTTGAAACGCTGAGACAAGCCATTATAAAAATCTAAACTTTATTTCAGTTGAAATCTGGGTCATGGCGTTGCCCTCTATACTTGCTCTCGCCAAGTGAGATACCGAAAATTAAATAATTGTCACTTTGTTGGAACAATTAACATAACCAAATGATTACTGACAAGTCGAAAAGGGTTTCTATGGCCTTCTCTTCTTCTGGAAATGTTATGTGATTAGCTTTTAAGATGAATATTCCTGAAAGGAAAATAAGAGGTTTCAAAAAGAAAAAGAAAAAAAAAAAAAAAAAAAAACTGTCCGTCCGCACTTCTTCTGTCCGCCCTCAGATTTTAAAATCTACTGAGGCTAGAGGGCTGCAAATTGGTATGTTGATCATCCACTCTCCAGTCATCGAACTTAGCAAATTGCAGTCCTCTAGCCTTAGTAGGTCTTATATTTTATTTAAGGTCAAAATTAAGCATGATCGTGCGTTTGGCACCCAGCAATGCAGGGCATCACCAGACCGTGGCTGAAAGTTTTATAGGCCACGGCCGAGAGTTTCATACATCATTATACGCATTTTTAAATTATTCATACTCATCCTGAAATTATTCCCGCGGATGTATGGCCTAAAGAATTTTATTTTCTAGGACGTAAATGCAAGCTCACATAACTACTAAATAAGGTACTTTACCATTAATAACTTTCAGTGTTTTACGATGTTACACAATGTGTTCTGACGTTTTAAAACTGGCACTGAATAACAATCCACCATCAACAAGAAGGCTTCTTGAGGATGGCCTGTAATATTTTCTTTCATTTTGGCGTCCGTCCCTTTGGCTTTTGAAGCTTCTGGGAGAGTTGTGGGGGGCCAAAAATCAAGGCTCGGTATATTATTTTCATCATCTAATGCAGGGCTTCTCAAACTTTTTAACTCCACGACCCCCTTATGAAGTTTCAAATTTTCTATCGACCCCCTAGACTAGTATTTAATAATAATAAAAAAAACAATGTCAGAATCAATTTGAGTAGCATTAGTTTAGTACTTGACATTCAGTATGATAAAAAAAAGTAACACCTAGCAAGAAAATATGTTTGGAACTTGAGATGTACGATTATATGTAACTTGATTCTCCGACACGTTAGTTATTCATCGACCCCCTTTATGATCCCCCGACTATTCATAGACCCCCTTGGATGGTCCTATTGACCCCTGAGGGTCGATATCGACCACTTTGAGAACCCCTGCTCTAATGCTTAGCCGTTAACTTGCTGAGCATCATCAGCTGTTAACAATATCTCTTCATAAAACTAAAAGTGTTTAAGTTAAATATATCTTAAGTTTAACCAGACCTATGAGCTATTAACATCTCTCCTAGGCTGGCCCAATGGATCAGACATTTTTACGTGGCTAGGAACCAAATGGTTACTTAGCAACGGGGCCTACAGCTTATTGTTGGATCCGAACCGCATCGAGAAATGAATTTTGCTCACCAGAAGTAAATTCCTCTGATTCCACGTTGGCAGAGCGGGGAATCAAACATGTTCCCTGGAATCGGTAGTCAAGCAAGTAACCGACTCGTCGGACGAGGAACTACTAAAGGTGATAGAGAGAGAGAGAGAGAGAGAGAGAGAGAGAGAGAGAGAAATGCTCACCGCCAAATTATACGAGATCAATGCTGCCATGCTCCAGATGTTCTAATGAAGTGAATTATCAGACATAGAAATAAAAACCACACTACATTAATCAAACCTAAACTGATGGCTTTAAACGAATGCCATTGCAGATGATGAAATATCGCTCGGCTTCTCGAAAACACTTAGGTTACAAACAACCACTTTCATGTGATCTAAAGCGTAACTAGTGGCTTTCCATCTTGGTTTGAAGGAAATGAAAAAAAAGGCGTGATCCGACCTCAAGCTTACTTGGAGCGCGTGCCAAATTCTACAGTCAAATAGAACGTGGTTTCATCAACGAAAATTAAAATAACTACGCTATATTTTATTGGAAATAATAGTTCTGTACTGTTTAACATGCACATTATTTATTTTTTACATTTTCATTCCAATAAATAAATCATAAATATCCTATCTTCAAATTCTTGAATCTTTAACTCAACGCGAAACTTCTTTTTCAGACCTTTTTAGGCTCTTCCATAGGGCTTTCTTACCCCTAACAAGAACAACAACAGCAAGAACAAGAACAACAACAGCAAGAACAACAACAACAATAAGAACAACAGCAACAACAAAGTAGTCTGTAGGCTTACTCCCCGCGTAAGCGAAAAATTCTGATCTCTAAGGTCTCAGTAGAGAGAGAGAGAGAGAGAGAGAGAGAGATAGAGAGAGAGAGAGAGAGAATCACAGCTGGGCGAAGAACCTCCATAAAAGAATCCAACAAGTCTTGTGGGAAAGCAGAGTGACATTTTAATTTTCTTAATCTGATTTTGCACTTCATGGTGTCACAATATTTAGGTTTAGTTCAGTTGATAATTTCTTTGTTTTTCAGCGAGGTGGCGTTGGTTTTGCCACTAATTCGAATAACATCTATGCGACAATGAACCCCGTTTTTCTATTAAAATGCCTTGAAAAGTGGCAATTTAGATTTTAAGTCGGCTGAATAATGCAAAAGAATTTCTTGATGCATCAAACTTCTCATTTAGTACTTCTGATTTATGGCATCGACTGTGTTCTAGATAACCGCGAATCATAAGGCAACATAATTCACAATTGAAATAAGCAGTACTTACTCTGATACGGTCCATTTCTTATATTCGGTCCATCAACTTTCCTATAAATTTTGCCTCTTGGATTCCGTATTTTTCACAAGAACACAGAACACCTGCCATAATAATACTGTACAATCTTTTCTTACCCATAAAAAATGCAACAAAATCGCACATTCATTAAATGACGCTTGGGACAACAGATAAGTTTTTAATCGAGAAATGAGATGCATCAGCTTTGGCATGTGAATATTTAGTACGTCAAAGTTACAATTTAATTGCATATTAAATGGTTCTGAAAGAGAATAATTTGGCAAATTTTCTTAAATTTGGCCTTAGAAGAAAGCCACACATGGATTTGAAACAGACGAAAGGTTTCTTTTGTTTGTGATCAGGTTTTTCTGTATACTTTGCAAGTAATGATATCATTCTTCAGTTGACTCAATATTTTCAAATATTACAGACTGACGCAAAACTAATTGCTATATATAATCTGAGTGGATCTTCTTTTTCCTCCCTCGGGTGACACACGACACAGCAATCCCCACCCCATGCAAACCGGTTTGTCTGCCCCCAGGTGGGAGGGCATGTAGGTAGGTGATCGGGAGGGTAGGGGGAGATACCAGTGCCGGGTTCCAGCGCGCCTAGCGCGCGCAACAAGCTTATTTTGGAATAACTATCACTTAGCGTTTTTCTTCATGGGAGCCATCCATACACAAGACAACTCTTTCTTAGCTTTGAATCTTGGATTGTCTTCGACTTCTCAGCTGTTTCTTTTGGTCTTTCACCCAAATGTAAATGTAAATTGCAATTTACTTGCAATACTGTTCGTGTTGATAAATTTAAAGGTTGTCTTACGAAGTTATTTCCTATTTTGAGTTTAAAATTGAAAATTGTTAAATTTTTATGCATTGGTTCCTATCATTGTGAAACCACCTGAGTGGCTGTACACGCGCCAGCACGCACACATATACACACACATATATCATATGTATGTATGTATATAATATGTGTCACCCTAATCTCCTCATGCAACATCCCACAAAGTTTAATCTTAGGTTACAAGGAGTTACAAGGACTAAGATGTCTCAAAGACTTTCTAGTCCATCTGAGGAGACATTGTGTGCTCACTTATCTCTAAGATCAGGTTTTACTGTTCATTCAGTGTCCCAGTGATTTTGTCAAGCTTTCTTTTAAACTCTTCCACCATGTTGCTGTTTACAACATCTTGTGGCAGTTTATTCCACGTCTCACATATCTTGTATGTGAAAAAGTTCCCACAATGGGATGTGTTGTATCTCTTCGGTTCTAGTTTCCATCCATTATTTCTTGTCCGGTTTTCGTTTAACGTAAATAGGTTACTGTCTACTTTTGTTATGCCTTTCAGTATTTTGATTGTTTCTATTAGGTAAGATGCGTGTCAGAATCATAAACCTACAATATTCGAGAAGTAGAACGATTCTCCGTTCTAATATACTCCTGAGGGCAGACTTGCTATAAAAAAAATACATTCAAAGTGACATCTTGAGAAAAATAATAAGAGCGCACCATACAAGTGTGACGCAGCATAACCTCTACTACAGAACTGAAAGACTATCTCTTGCTTGTCCCTATCACGCACGAGGTCGTAGCTGTCAGTATGGTTCAGCAGAATTCATGTTCCATTTATTGGAATAAAAGCCAACGGGGTTATAATGCGCAAATGTATTAACAGAAACCTTGGATGCCTGCTTCCTTACTGTTTGCCATAAGAGTTGAAAAAATGGGCTATTTCGTCAGCACTACGTCTACTTCATGGGACCGATGACCTTTCACATGCAATTCAAAGGCATGGATATTTTAAACACGGCTATTCTTCTGCCAAAAAGGAGAGCAAAGAGCTTTAATCTGTCCCATGTTAATCATTCTGGTGTAGAAAACACTGTATACAGTCTTTCGGTTACACCTGAGTATTATATATGGAGACATTACGTCGTCCCTTGCAATAAATTGCAACATATACTTCTTTGGCTCATGTTTGCGCCTATTGTTACTGCAACCAGGTGTTGCTTCAGTTTTTATTTGTCTTTCTAAACTTCTACCCTTTTTTTGTCTTACGTTAATTTAGCGAGACACCATATCAACAATACATAAACTTAAAACCTCCAATGATATCCAAAGGAATCACGATCTTTCTCAGATGCAACTGCTGAATGGTATTAGATGGTTATCTTCAAATAAGTATTTTACGTAAGAACGGCTGTGTAACGAATTACTACTCATGAATCTACCTTAGCATGATGTTGCATATTGCAAAGTCTACTCTCAATTATGACTATAAGTTTTACATTACAAAATTTGGAGCGATTTCTGTTCAAAGCAGCATTTTTAGAATGCTCGGGGAGTAAGCCTACAAACTATGTTTTTGTTGTGGGGGGTAGGGGGTATGATAGGTCTATGGAAAAGACTGAAAAGGTCTGAAAAAAGTGTTTCTCGTTGAGTTAAAGATGCAGGAATTTTAGTATAGGATATTTATGATTTATGTATTAGAATGAAAATGTTAAAAAAATAATATGCAAGTTAAACAGTACTGTAATATAATTTCTTATAAAATATAGCGCATTAACTTTAATTTTCGTTGGTGAAACAAGGCTCTATTTGACCGTCGTGTTTAATTTGTGTTCTTTTTATTTGAGCCTTTTTGTTAGTATGAGTAATACTAAGTATGAGTATTAATTACGAAGAGCACTTCACATTACGTTAAAAAAAGATTCTGCCCATTTACTGCAACAATTTATTAAAAAAACTATGAAAAAAAAACATGAGTAACTTGAACAAAAACAGAATTCTTCATCTTACAAGTCAATTCCAATACGTTTTATATTTGTAACTACATGACGTAAGAAACATTCATATTAAGGAATGATCAATTCAGAAGGATGTCTCGTTGAGTAATTATATTGCCTCATATATCTAATAATTGTCGTAAATCTAATTGAAATTTTACAGTGATGATAAATTTACTCATATATTTTAATCTAGATATTAGATCAGTATCACATAAATAAAAGGTCCATTGGCACATTCTAAACTCACACCTTACATCCGTGTACGAAGCAAGTCTCAAGGAGACTCAAGAGTCATTAAGATCCGTCCTCTTTGCTCTAAAGATATAATCTCTAAGGGCGGGGTTTTCCATCCATATTCATTAATGGAGGGACTCACGTCATCCCAGGTGCTCTCTGCTCGGGGCATCTAATTACGTGGGGATAATTTTGGCTCGGGAATTGACATTGAAAATCTTTTTTTTTCTTTTGTAGGATTTGACCTGTCAATGCCCTGTTCATATTAGTACCAAACTTCGGTACCAAATCGTCTAGGTAGTTAGGGATGTTATTGCCTCACTCTATCTGATTGATTGATTGATTTATGGATTTAAGGCACACATGCCAAGCACCGGGGCAACTAAGGTCATTCAGCAATGAAAGGAAATTGACGAGAGAAAAGGTTTGAAATGTGTAACAGGAGGAAAACCTCAAAGCAGTTGCACTATGAATCAGTTGTCAGGAGGTGGACAGTAAGATGGAAGAAAGAGAATATGAACGGAGTTACAGTAAAATGAATGAAAGCAGTCGCAGCTAGGGGCCGAGGGGACGCTGCAAAGAACCTTGAGCAATGCCTACATTGCACCACATGAGGTGCACTGAAGGCACTACCCTCCCACGGGCTTCACTCTTTCTGGCAAGACAATATCTATTATTTTTTTATGTATATAAATGGCACTGTTAGAATGATTATTTATATGCAACATACACATTTCCTAGTTCTATTTACCTTTAATTGGATCTGAAAAGTTGATCAAAGTTGTCCTAAAATAAGTCATTATAAATAACTACATTAACCAGCCCAATTATTGAGGAACTAAACTATGCTTAAGACATCGCAAAGCATTTTGAAATGGGTTTCAATTATGGGGGTCTTTGTGGCTAAATTAACCCCATTAGGAATAATGACTCGACAATTTCCTGACGTTTGCATCTGCCCCATGTGAAACATTTATTCAATACTTCTTGGGACGCTGCAAGAGAGCTTTTAGCTTTGGCTTCATGAATGTACATACAGCTACTTATAATATCTAGGCTTTTGTGATACCTGTAATATTCCGTAAAAACTATTGTTTTCGAAATTTACATAAATAATGTTTATTGCAGAACCAATCAAGAGACTTTATTCATATGCATCTACTACCATCGAAAATGGTGTGGGAATCACAATAATAATGGTATGCGGAACATATTTGATTAATATGCGAAACTTGTATTAACATTAATCAGCGAACAGCTGTTTTATTACATGAAAAACAAAGGCAGCTTACAATAATCATAGAGAATTCCATCCAGGTTCGCAGACGTTTGCGACCATTGTATATTATTGAATGACTTATGATCGGGGTTAAAAATCCCATCTTCTTCAAATTTTGTATACTTCCCATTGATTTATTAAATCTATATGATATAGAATCTTCGCGAGCAAGTAGGGTAGAATAAAACCTTTAACCAGGTAGGTTTCATTCGTCTCTCTAAATCAACTTAGTCTATTTGTGGCAAAATGTATTAACGATTACTCGATGATTTACAGGGGAATTTTTTTCAACCATCAAAGAGCTTTGGCTCCTAGTCATTCGTTTATTCTTCCGAGTGATCTGGTCATATCTAGGTTTAATGTTATACCAAAATGACTGAATTAGTGAATTGGGTTTTCTAATGGTTGTTTTGATGTATTGACTGATTGATTTTGAGATTTTATGCACACATGCCAAACACTGGTCAACTAATGGCATTCAGCGCTGAAACGGAAATTGACAGAGAAAAGGTTTGGAAGTGTGACAGGAGGAAAACCTCAAAGCAGTTGCACTATGAATCAATAGCTATGAGAGGGTGGACAGTAAGACGGAAGAAAGTGAATAAGAATAGAAGTACAGTAAAATGAATGAAAGCAGTCGCAGCTAGGGGCCGAAGGGACGCTGCAAAGACCCTTAAGGTAATGCCTACATTATACCGCATGAGGTGCACTGATGACACTAACACCCCCCTCCCTCCCCTACGTTATGCATATGCACGATTGTTTTTCCATAACAGCTGATGAGTCAAGAATTGTAGTAGAAAAAAAAAAAAAAAAAAAAAGAGTATTTAAGTCAACCTACGGGTAAACAAGAATGCGAGAAATGAAAAAGCTACCATTCACAAATAAGTGGAGTTAAGTGAGGGATGCCAGCTCAAAGGCCCATCCACCGACAAGTCGCACCGAACACGGTTTTAAGTTTGTTCCGAGGGGAGAGAGAGAGAGAGCCTTTGAACCCCTCGGAGTATGTCGGGGGGTAAGAGAGGGAGGAAATATAAACGCCGCTAAATCGCGCTGAGTCAAGGGGGGCACTGCTGCCTTGGCCTCGTGCCCAGGAATGTGGGTATGGCGTCACACAAGGCGCATTCCCTGTAGGGAGATTAGGGAGATGCAAATAAATGGTGATTTATTGTGGTTAAGATACCCCCCTTTTTTTTCTTTTAAACCCGTTCTAGCATAGCTATTTAATGGCCCACCTTTCTGGTTGAAATGAAGACTTGTCATTTACCACTAGGGTGATAAGGTATCAGAGACATTGGGAAAATTGGATGGAAGTCTTGGCATTTTCTATGGCGTTTTGGTGTCTATTGCGGGAAAATTAAGCGAATGACTTGGTTAACAACTAAACATTCTCATTCCAATTATATAAATCTTTAAAAAGAATATGAATATCTTCGACCATTTTGGATAGTTATCTTGTCAACTGTATCGAAACTTCTCCTATTTTAATGGTTAACGACTGAACATTCACATTTCAATTATATAAATCTTTAAAGAAATATGAATATCTTCGACCATTCTGGATAGTTATCTTGTCTACTGTATCGAAACTTTTCCTATTTTGAGGTCAGGATGCATAACGCGATATATTTCCATCATGCCTTGTCCTCTGCAAATCACCATACCAAATGAAGATTTATCAGTTAAGTTCGCCTCAAGTTTAAATTAAGAACAACTCTCAAATAAGTAACCATTTTCGGCGGTAATGTTCCGATCGGGTGTCATGCTTATCGCCTGAAGAAGATATAATTAGCAAGTGCGGGGTGGGAAGCTATAATTCTCTGGGATGCTGGAGAATTTGATTTTATTTTATTTTTTCTCGGTATGGGAGGGGGGGGGGGGGGTGTCACTGACGCTGCAGGCTTCGTCTGTACAAAAATAACCGCAGATCCGTTTCTGGGCCGTGATTTACTACTTAAATGACTAAGATGAAAGTAATGCACTTGAAGAGGGGAAGTTGTCCTGGGGACTTTCATATTTGTGTAGTTTTCTTTCAACCTCTAATAATTAATTGCCCGAACTGTCCTGATTATCCTGCGATATATATAGTATATATATATATATATAAATATATATATATATATATATATATATATATATATATATATATGCAGAAGCCAGGTACTATGTCGCACCTCTAAGTAAATGGGGATACAATCCACAATGAAGTAAAATCCTTTTGTAGTTCAAAATATATATTTTAAACTACAAGAGGATTTTACTTCATTGTGGATTGTATCCCCATATATATATATATATATATATATATATATATATATATATATATATATATATATATATATATTTATGTGTGTGTGTGTATCTCTGTGCATGTGCATTTCATTTGTGTTGGTGCATATATGCTTGCGCTCAATATCAAACTTGTTCACATAACACGGGATGGTTCTGAAAATAAGTAAATAAATAAATAAATAAATAAACTAAAAAAAAACGGCACTGCAACATCCATACTTCAACTTACGAATGTGTCATTCACCCTTATCTTGCATGAATTCACGCCCTTCCAGGCTATTTAAGATCATGCCTCTGAATTATATACATTTTTTGTCATCAACTTGACACCTCTGAATTATGCATTACTCTAACCAATATGACACCTCTGAGTTATATATATTTTTTTTCATTAACTTGACACATCTGAATTATACATTCTTCTAACCAATATGACATCTTTGAATCATACAGTTTTCATCAACTGGCACCTCTGAATTATACATTTTTCTAACAAATCTGCCATCTCTGAATTTTACGTTCTTCTAACCAATATGACACCTCTGAATTTTACTTTATCTAACCAAGCTGACACCTCTGAATTTTACGTTCTTCTAAATAACCTGACACCTCTGAATTTACGTTCTTCTAAATAACCTGACACCTCTTAATTCTACGTTCTTCTAACCAAGCTGACAACTCTGAATTTTACGTTCTTCTCAATAATCTGACACCTCTGAATTTTACGTTTTTATAAATAAGCTTACACCTCTGAATTTTACGTTCTTATAACCAAGCTGACACCTCTGAATTTTACATTCTTCTAAATAACCTGACACCTCTGAATTTACGTTCTTCTAACCAAGCTGACACCTCTGAATTTTACATTTTCTGACCAACCGATCACCGTCCATTCATTCCCCATGAACGACCAGTTTCGAAATAATCTTGTCCAAGCTTTCATCTGAGATAACCTTTGTACCACTTCTATATATCTTCGCATTTCTCACCTAAATTTTTCTTCTTGTGTGTCTCTAGTACGCGAATAGTTCATCTCAACAGGTTCAACCTTTTTTCCTGCATTTGCATTTAGCATCCAAACTTGCACCTTGCACATACTCAAGTACCTTTGTTACTTCACCCTTTCTCTCATCTGAATCCGTTATTTATCTTCTCAAATACTTTTGTGATGCAATATAATTCTATTCTTCCACTTTCCACATCAACATTAACTGTTCTATCTTCCTCTTGTCCTGGTTTCCAATGAAGTTCATTGCCGTACTTTTGTTCGTATTTATTCTAAACTTCCTCTTGTTATAGACGCTTTCAAACTCTTTCACAAGTGTCTGCAGTTTCTCTTCATTATCCCCCGACCAGCGCTGTATCATGTGCAAACATCAAATAGCTCACATGCCAATCATGAAACCTTTTTTCATTTCATAACTTTGCAAATACAACTACTGTCCTTTCTCAGGCTTTTTGCATCAACCTGTATATAAAGATTTTGAAAAATTACGAAGATATGTCAACCGTTGTCTCAGGCCCAATCTTACAACTGACCACTCTCCCAACTTCCTTCTATACCGGTGGTAGTCAATCTTTTTTAGGCCCATGCACCCTTTCACCATACGTCAGAATGTCAATCTGCCCCCACCCCCTTTCTAAAATTGTCTGCCTCAAAAGATGCATTCCAAATAATATGATTGTTTGTTTATTTGTATGGTGTTTTTACGTTGCATGGAACCAGCGGTTATTCAGCAATGGGACCAACGGCTTTACGTGACTTCCGAACCACGTCGAGAGTGAACTTCTATCACCAGAAATACACATCTCTCACCCCTCAGTGGAACGCCCGAGAATCGAACTCGCGACCGAGGTGGCACGCCAACACCATACCGACCACGCCACTGAGGTGCTTCGCTGGTTGTACCGTCGATTGTTCGAGTCAATCTATATGATATGAGGCCATTTTAACAATAAATGTTGAGTGTATCTCATCCTAATTGCATCTAATATAAATTGCAGAAAAATCCAAGACCTTATACATGAATATATACAATTTACACTTCTTTTCTCACTATCTTGATGACTTGAGGTCCCTGGGAAACTTCTTTGCCTTTATAATTTGGTGTCTCCAGCATTTTAGTATAGGTTTGTATAGCTCTATTCTCCATCTCATGAAAATGTCTCAAAAATGTTTTTGAAAACTGCTCAGCATTTCAACTATTTCCTAAAATCTATCTTTGGCGAAGGCATCATGCAAATACCCATTTATTTCACTCAAATGGGTCACATAAGTCATTTTTTGCTATACTTACAAAATGCTCGCGTACATGACCCATGCCTGATTTCTGTTTCGTTAACTTGGGTTGAGTTGAATACAGAATTTAAGCCAAAGCCCAAGCACTGGGACCGATGAGGTCTTTCAGCGCTGAAACGGAAATTGACTGTAGAAGGTTTCAAATGTGTTACAGAAGGAGAACCTCAAAGCAGTTGCATTATGAATCGACTGTTAGGAGAGGGCGGAAAGTAAGATGAAAAAAAAAGAGAATATGAAAAGAGGTACAGTAAAAAGAACGCAAGGGGTTGCTGCAAAGAACCTTAAGTGATTGGTAAAGTGCACCGCTTGGGGTGCACTGACGGCGCTACCCACCTATGGGGTTGGTTAACTTGGGCATATATATTTCTTTTTACCCTCCACTTCACTCTTATTCCTCGAATCTCTCTCTCTCTCTCTCTCTCTCTCTCTCCGTCGGTTGGTTCATCTTTATATTTACGTAAGCTTATATAATGACACGTTGCAGCAATAGGTAATTATTTCTCGCCGTGAAGTGATTTGTTCCCCTCTCTTGGGTTAGGAATGAGCCACCAATATCATCTGCGAAGTTCACTTACTCTCTTAATCCTCAATCCTATGTGACGTTTAAGGAGGCACCTGAAATGTACAGGTTTACGAATTGGGGACTACGAGCTGTGTAGTTACTGTGGCATTTGATCGACGCAACCCCCCCCCCCCCCCACCACCGAGTAATCGCGTGAGATCTGGCAACTCCTGCGCGTACAAGGTGATAGCTGGTCAGAGACCGCGCACCGTACCTCGTGCTCGCATAATTATGTAATTATTTTAAGCCTCAGATTTAAAATGATATGATTAGGATATTTGTGACAAGGCATTCTCGGTCAGGGGTGAAACCAGCCCGTTCTCCGTCTCTTCATTTTCGAGGTCTGGGTGCCTCCTTGCACGATTCTAATATTTCAAGAGATTTTCTCTCTCATGATTATTATAAGGGTGAAGTAATAACTCTCATTTCTAAATCTATTGGCTCTGACAAGGCCCCAGGGCTGGATGAATGGGTAGAGAACGAGTCAGAGGGAATTGCCAAATGCGAAGCGTTTAGTTTCCTGAATTGCGAAGTGTCATAAACTTGATGCC
Source organism: Macrobrachium nipponense (assembly GCF_015104395.2). NCBI lineage: Eukaryota > Metazoa > Arthropoda > Malacostraca > Decapoda > Palaemonidae > Macrobrachium > Macrobrachium nipponense. The sequence goes on along the minus strand of NC_061102.1, from coordinate 52,085,505 downwards.
TTCCTTGTGTTCGGTGATCAACGATAAATACTTCGTGCATTTTTGGGTTTTTATTTTGGTTAAACAAAAGTGGATTTTTTTTCCCTAATAAAGATACAGGAAGCAATTTAGGCAAGATTACTGAACTTCACTGCAACATTTTACCTACTTTAAAATATAGTGTTAAACTTTAATTTTTCACTATGGAGGAGAACTATGCTCTAGTTTACACGTATGCTCCTGAGAAGTTGAACAACTTCTTGTCATATTTTGTCAAATCTGGTAAAATCTACACATCTAATAAAAAAGCAATTTTTAAAAGCTTGCAGTTATAATTTCTCATCGTTATATAGCTGGGAACTTTATCTTTCTTATTGCGTGTGAAATGGCTCGTGCGTGTGTGACCAGTGTGGTAGTATGATGGTGTCCCACCACTTGAGGATAGGACTCGGTTGGCGTCAGAATGACTCGCATACCGACGCATGCAGAAACGCATACACAACTATCTATGTCATGTGTGTCTGTGTGTCTGTGTCTTCTTACAAATCTTGCTTCCAGCATTACTGTAAGAGTAATCTCGTAAGCAGGGCATGGAAGAATTACAAGTCTTGACGAAAATATTCCTTGTTCAAAACGACGACCACATGCATTAATGACTGGCTTTCAAGAGATCTTGCAAGAACCTACCTTCAAGAATTCCTGTAAGATTAATCTTTATAAAGGGCAGAATAAGCAGAGGTTGGAATTTTTGCTAATTCTAAAGCGCTATGCACATGCAAACACACACATACACACACACACAGACAAAAACATACGCAGTCACTATGCCTCTCTAGTATGAAGAGACTTCCTACAGGCGAAGTGAAGTCAATGCTTCTTGGACAAAAAAGTTCTTGTGCTCGAGAAACCTCAGCCCTCTGGTGGACAGAGGTTGCATCTCTGGCGAAAATTCATCGAGGCTTTTCCGATTGATTCTTAAAAAGGAGTGAAATTTGAGGTTTCCCACAACTACCTTTTTCGTGGCGTCTCTCTTCTGTCTGTATAAGAGGAACGCCATGAAAAACTAAGGGGATGAAAAATCCATAAAATTCAGTCCATTTTAGGATTCGATTAGACATGTGGCCTAGATGAATTTCTAGGGCTGAACGGACTGAGGACTATATATATATATATATATATATATAATATATATATATATATATATATATATATATATATATATATATATATATATAAAGGTTTTTGCCTTCGTGGCAAAATCCTTCATTTATACATAGCATCACGTTTTATATACTTCGTGATCAAGTTATTCACACACACACACACACACACACACACACACACACACACACACACAATATATATATATATATATATAATATATATATATATATATATATATATATATATATCTTATAACGGAACGTCACACTTATTTGTAATAATTATTTGTAACTATGAAATTATCGGGTGTTTAATGTTCAACGCCATCTATTATCAGTTATGTTAACTATTCTACATTATCCTTGGTTTCTTTTCCTTAACTTAGTCATACAGATATTTGCATTCCTTAGTTTTCGTTACACTTGTAATTTGTATTTTTCTTTAGAGAACTATTCAGTGCAGTGTTGAAAACATCTTTTTCTTTTGCTTATCATTATTAGTGTTTTTGTAATATTACTTGTGAAAGTAACTATATTGGAATTTAAGTTTATTTATTTAAGTATTAAATTAACATTTGTCTTTAGTGTTTAATTAAGATCCGGCTGGATTGGAGAGGTAATTAAAAGTGGTTAAAATAGAGGTGGTTTAAAATAGAGGTGAAAATAAACAATAATTGAAGCAGACAAAAAGACTAATATTTTTGTTGGTGGTGATATTTTAAATTTATGAGGGATAACTTGAGTGATTACAGACCAGCAACATCCCTACACCTAGCCACCAGGTAAGATTCACTCGAGTCCCGTCATAAGTGGGGGCCTGACCGGGATTGATCTAGTCTTTTTGTTTGACTATTTAAGTGCAAAGAAACTTGAGTGCGTTGTTTATAAAAGTGATTAGTGTTTTTATTGACGGTTTTCTTTGTTATTTTCTTAACAATCCAATCCAGCATTTCATATCTTCACACGTACGCCGAATGGTTCTCACTCAAAATCGGTATCTGTAAAATAAAGGATAGACCAGTAATTAAATATTAATTGGTTGGGTTCTGTGCTATGTAGCCCTTCTACTCCCGCCTTATTTTACGAGCCAAAATCAAGGTTCTCTTCTGCCATAAACTACTTCTTACATGCATATTGTGCTAATCTAGATATCATGTTTGTGTGCTATCGTGAGACCTTCGATCACTAATTGATCTCTGCCTTTATGTTGGCCATCCAATTTCAGTTAATCTATTTTCAGACTGGGTATTCTATTTGCGGTCTCATTAAAATTGTCTTGAGAAATTGTTGTAAAATTCATTGAGTTATTTCTTGGTGTCAAATGTGTCTATATTTAAATTAATGGCATAACCTAGCCCTTAAACGCCGGAGCGGTAAATAAAAAAATGACTCCCGTATGCCGGAGGGGTTTGAGAGTGAGCGCGTAAGCGGAAAAAATATTTTTTTCAAAAAATCACAGCGCGCTTAGTTTTCAAGATTAAGAGTTCATTTTTGGCTCCTTTTTTTCTCATTGCTTGAAGTTTAGTATGCAACCATCAGAAATGAAAAAAATTATCATTATCATATATAAATAATGCGATATATGATAGCGCAAAAACGAAATTTCGTATATAATTGTATTCAAATCGCGCTGTGCGCCAAACGGTTAGAGGTAACAAGTTACTTTTTTTTTCGTTGTAATGTGCACTAAATTGCGATCATTTTGATATATAACACATTGTAAAACGATAAAAGCAACACAGAGAAAATATTATCACAAAATGATGCATGAATTCGTAGCGCGCGGATGTAAAAAAATAATTTTTTAAAAAATTCACCATAAATCGAAATATTGTTATAAAGACTTGCAATTTGTTTCAAAATGAAGGAAAATGATTGAATATTACGATACTGTAAGAGTTTTAGCTTACAAATGCAGTTTTTTACCATTTCGAACGAGTTAAAGTTGACCGAATGTCGAATTTTTGTTAAAAGTTATATTGTGCATGTTTTTGCGCACATTTTCATATATAAAACTTTAAAAAAAGCGTAATATGAAAAGGCTCAAATATTAGGAGAATGTGACCTACGCGTTTCCGAGATTTTCGGCCGAGAATCGGCGCGCGGACGGAATAAAAATATTTTTTTCAAATATTCACCATAAATCGAGATATTGTTCTAGAGACTTGCAATATGTTTTAAAATGAAGATAAATGATTGAATATTACTAGACTGTAAGTAATTTGCTTACCCCAAAAAAAAAATATTTATAATATATATTATATCTATATATATATATAATATATATAGGATATATAAAATATATTATAAATATATATATATATATATATATATATATATAGATATATATATATATATATATTATATATATATATATATATATATATCTATATATATATATATATATATATATATATATATATATATATATATCTAATGTCTTATCGCTTGGCGATAGACTTTTTGTTCTTTCCTTACGGCTGTTATCCGTAAGTAATGTTTGGTTCCTCTCATCTCCATTGGATATCTTAGTAGAGAGGTTCTTTCTTGTCTAGAGGAGATGATTCAAACAGGCTAGTTGAACAAGTTAACAACTTTATTCTGTAACTCCATACTAGGAGATGCAGCTCGGTCGGACGACCGATATGTTTGATAGTTGGCGTGGAACTGCCATTCTAAAGCATCGCGTCGATAGCGGAACATTAGCTATCTCAGCAATTCATATAAAAACACATACGTAGTTCGCCGGCTCGGAAGTTACAAGTTTCCGGCGTAGGTTAACAGGTCAACCGCTTCCCATGGAAGTTGTTGTGCAAAGTTATCATAACATAAAAATGTTGACAAAGCTTTGAGCTAGATCAGGCTACTGCAGACAACGCATAGCGTAATCTAAGGTCTGCTTTGGTCACGTAGAACCCTCCTAATGCCATGACCCCAGGTCACTGGTTTATATATAATGTAATTCTTACATTAGGCTCGGTCTGCTACCTATTCAAGCCTTGAATAACAAAAAAAATTACTTTAAACATTGTTCATAGGAGCGTGCTCGTAACATACTAAGTGATTAAATGCATAAAAAGGTTCTGTTACATACCCTTGTTGACATATTCATAAACAAAGATAATGCATGGAAAATATAGATCCATGTTTGGTAATAATAATGATTATGTACCAAAAATAATAAAATGGTAAAAATCAAAACATGTATACATGATTAATATGATAACATGTAACCTGATTAAGAATAATGGTTACTAAATAATGATTATAGCATGATCATGGATAATTGTTAAAGAGTACTTGTCACTCTTTATAATAGATAAATATAATTGTATAACAGTATAACAATGTAATTCTGCAGAAATTCAATATATAGGGCTGATATTTTATTAGGTGCCCGAAAAATACCTTTAGGAATATATTAATGTATAATATTGGGCTATAATGATTTATTAGGTGCCCTGGAGATACTTTAACTGTTCAAATGCAAAGGCGTGAGTCTTTCTTGTCCTACATTTTTGCCAGCATACGGACCGCTTTTCACACACAACACAATTCCAGACAATTCCCTAGGCACGAACTGAAGTGGCCAGGTTCAGGCGGCCCTAAACGCAAACGACTTGAGTTTAACGGGTACGTCATCCAGACGGGCCAGTACGTTCCCTTGGAGATCCTTCTGTTTACGCCTCAGCCTACGCCAAGCAAAGATGTTGACGGCGATAACCAATATGGCCGTCACGCTGAACACGGCTAGCAGAATGTAGTAGCGAAGATGTTCTCCACCTGCATAAGTCGATGACGCGTGGGTCATCTCAGCCAGTTGCGTCAGACGATGAGCTACTCGCGCGTTGTATGGGAGAGGTAGTGATGGGATGATTGTGGTAGCCCACGTGTAGTTCGCGAAATACGCCTTCTCACGTATTATCGTGTTGACCCCTCTAACGGTATAGTTTGTAGATGTCCCCGTACAACCATCGGCTGCTACGAAGATAGGGGCATGGGCGGTGGATGTGTCCGGACACACGACGTCGAATCCGGCCTTATCATAACGGATCCAGGAACCATTATTCATCCTGTAATTGAATGTATTACCGTAAAAGGGATAAAGTTTCCCCAGACAACCTTCGCTTGTATGAGAGAGAGAGCCGTTTAGCACTATGTCTAACTCACATGAATCCGTTGATATAGGATAGAATTCAAAAGAGTCAGCTGTACAAATTTTATTATTCATGGCTTCTGAACAGTGAGTGAGTTTATCTAAGTCTTTAATGACTGTAAATGATTTCTTATCAGAAGAAATCAGTACATGCCCCGTTAAATTGGATATTACTGGATTTGAGTTATTCGTCATAAAAGTAGGAAACGGTGCTATTTTGTATGATTGCCAAGCATCGGAAGAATCAAAAGGAATTGTGATCATAATTCTATAATTTTCTACGCTGACTGATATTAGGCTATAATAGAATTCTACTTTATGGGCATCCAATAAAGGAATATAACCGAGCTTCTCCCGTCCGTTTTCTAAAGTTAACGTCAGATCTTTAATAGGCATGAGGTGAGGAGATAACACACCCTTTGTTGCTAACGTAATTGCTTCTACGTAATCTTTTGACTTTTCAATAAAATGTGATATTTTCACACGGATATGATCTATTTTCGAACTATAGTAAGCTAAAGTAGCCAGCAAATGTTGAACTTCCATGACCTGATCGATATTATTTGAATGTTCATTAACGATATTCATTATTTGATTGATCGAAGATAACTGGCTGCGAAGTTCTGATAAGGCCAGTTCCGTTTTGTGTTGCAAAAACTCAATTCTTTTATTTTGATTATTTATCTTGAGGCGATTTGAGATTCCTAAGCCTAGATTCGCAACTGATCCTAAGATGTTTAGTCCAGCTAGAATAAGCGGGTTGCGGCGTTCAAGAGTATTGTGCCGCACAGACCACATCAGCAGGTCACGAGCGAGTTCTTCTGCCTCGGCGGTTTTTATTTTGTATGTCATAAGACAACATTTCTGCGACGCTTGTTGTTTGAGCTAGTGAAATCTCTGAGTTAGCATGAAAATTACGTTCATGCATTTCCTTAAGGGAAATACCAAACCTCATCAGGTCATTCTTTAAGTTAAGGACGTCATCTTCAGGTAAGAAAATAGCATGCATATCTACTTCGATAATAATATTACTTGACACGATGAATACATCATCGATTCTCTCGATAATCGAGCCATGATTAAATTCTATGTCTTTAGTCCTAGCGCTCTTTCCATACAACAAAGATGTCTGAATACACAATATCACTCCTAACAATAACAGATTCATTTTTGAAAACCTGCAATGAGTAAAACAGATGTAATAACTCGCGTAAAAGAATAGGTTTACATACAATATGATTAATAGATATATATATATAAATTATTATACAAGTTTCATAAATACAACCATTTTTTTCCTCACTCCATCTACCTTTCTTTAGATTCTGATATGTGCCAATGGGACTATTCTCACATCAGTGGGTTTGGATACATTTTGAACCCTAACTCTATTGGCCGTTAAATTTTCTAAAATGTTAAACGGGCCTTCAAACTTAGGTGTCAGTTTATAATTTAAACCTTTACGCACGTATACTTGTATGTATACCTGATCGCCCACGGCATATGTTCTAGTTGGTTTAGCTATTTTATCATGATTTTTTTTCATTATTATCTGTGCTTCTTCTAAATTCTTACGAATTATATTATATCGACTTATGCTTGCATCCATAACATCCTTTAGAGGATTTGATAAATTAGTTGTAGGCTTTAAGATGTGGAAAGGCGTTCGGGCCGGGATACCGTACAGTGCCTCGTGCGGTGTCATTTTAATAGACACGTGATACGAGTGATTAAGTGTGCTTAGTACCGCAGGTATGGCAATGTCCCCAGTTGGGATCTGCCCCCCCTAAGGTGACCCTTAAAATGTTTAAAACCTTACGATTTGCCCTTTCCACTAGCCCATTAGACTCTGGGTGATAGATCATGGTATTGATTTTCTTTATACAAAGGAATTCGCACAAGGAGTTAAGGAAATGATTATTGAACTCCCCGCCCGAGTCTGAGATAATGATGTGTGGAATTCCATGTTTACAAATGTAGCACTCGTAAAACTTCCTAGCGCACTCAACCGCGGTTTTTGTTTTGTTTTAAGCGCTATAAGTTCTGTATATCGAGTCAAAGCGTCTATAATTACTAGGAGGTGCTTATTTCCTCTGTCTGACTCGTAAAATCCTGTTAATAAATCTAAATGTACTCTTTCAAAGGGTTGATTTGGCACGGGTAAGCCCCTAGGCTGACAGGTGTCTTCGTGTGCCCTTTGTATTCTTGACAAGTGCGACAATTTGCTATGTGCTTTTTTATATCTCTAAGCATCGTATGCCAATAAAATAAGGATTTGGCTTTCTGTGACATCAAGGTATAACCCGGGTGTCCGTGCAGTGAATTTTCATGCAACCACTTTAAGACAGTGGGTATGAGTGAGATAGGCACCACCACCTGGTTGTTATTCAACTGCGGTGTGTTGCGGGTTTTCCTCGTCACGGATCTACACAGGATATTTTCCTGTAGGATATAATTCTGCTGCTTATACTTTAGGTATTCTTTTTCCTTCGGATTTCCGTTTAACGCAATGATGATTTTTTCTATTTGCGGATCTTTTCTTTGTTCCGTCTGTAATAGTTCAGCACTCCAGCCCAGATCTTTCCTGTTCGGATATAGTTTTTAACAACGGGCATGGAGGTTGAGATATCTATTAATTCAGCTAATGGCTCGGTACAAGATGAAGAGGGGTTGCGTGATAATGCGTCAGCAATGATATTTGCTTTCCCAGGTAAATACCCGATCCTCGCGCCAAAGTCCTGAATGATCATGTGCACCGAGTTCGCTGGGGCTGTGACTAAAGCCTTTAAAGAAGTCGGTTAGGGCTTATGATCAGTGAGAACCTTGACGGGATAACCGTAGATTATGAATTTAAAGTGCACGAGTGAATTAACAATAGCGAGCCCTTCCTTGTCTATTACTGCATATTTACTTTCGGAAGGTCTCAGTTTACGTGAATAAAAAGCTATAGGGAAAAACTGTCTATCATATTGTTGAAGCAATACCCCACCTACTCCTAGGTCTGAGGCGTCTGTTGCTATGAAAAATTCCTTATTGAAGTCAGGAAATTTCAAGATAGGAGAACTACACAGTTCATCTTTCAATTTATCGAACGCCTGTTGATGAATTTCAGACCATACGAAATCTACGCCCTTTTTATAAGATCGGTTAGGGGAGCGGCTATGATTGAGTAGTTGCGGATGAAGCGGCGATAGTAACCGCTGCATCCTAAAAAATTGCTGTATTCCCTTGACGTTAGTAGGTATCGGAAAGTTACGGATAGCTGACACCTTATCGTGGACGACTTTAAGACCTTCACTAGAAACCGTGAAACCTAGATAGACTAGTTCTGTTTTTAAAAAATTCACACTTACTTATCTTTACCCTTAAATTATGCTGCCTTAACCTTTGTAACACTAACTCCAATTTACGTAAATGCTCTTCTAATGTGTTGGAAAAGATTACTAAGTCATCCATGTAGGCATGTAGGATATCTCCCAACAAGTCTCCAAACACGACGTTTATCATACGAGTAAAAGTGATAGGAGCACAACGTAAACCAAAAGGCATACGCAAAAATTCATAATGTCCCCTGGCTGTGCTGAAGGCAGTGTATGGGATACTTTCTTGTTCCATCGGAATCTGATGGAATCCTTTTAGTAAGTCTAGGCTTGTGAAATATTTATTCTGGCCTAGTAAAGATAGGATATCATCGGTACATGGTACTGGGAATCTGTCAGGGATTGTTTCTTCGTTTAAACGACGAAAATCTACGCATATCCGCCAAGTTCGATCTTTTTTCGGTACTACTATTAACGGAAAATTATAAGGGCTGTTTGATTTCCTAATGACTCCTTCCTTTAACATTTTACCTACTTCCTCTGTTATCTCATTCTGAAATTTCATAGGAAGTCTGTACGAAGGTACATAGATTACTTTCTGTTTGTCCTTGAGCCTGATTTGATGCTCTATGACATCCGTTTTTCCTAAGGTTCCATCCGTAGTGGAAAAAAAACATCATGATATTTAGTTAACAGATTCAAAAATTTCTGCTGAATTACTTCTTCTTGAATATCTTTATTGATTTTGTTCTTTATAGATTGCAAAAGGGTTTCATCCGCGACTGATTGAGCGTGATTTATCTCAGCTACGGTAAGAATGCGATGTTTATAAACTTCGGCATCCAAGATATGTTGATTTTTGTGGATTACTAAAGTGGTATTCAAATGATTACAGACTTCGATATTACATTGCTGTTGTGAGCCGACTGTATAAACGGCTTGTGTGACGGATAATCCGTGTGTTTTCAGAGTTTCGGAAAGGATTAATGTTTCAGATCCTAGCAAGGTTCTTTTTACACGCACTAATATATTTGAAGTTACGTTAGGCTCGAGAGTTTGCGTGCAAGCTGATATTACGGGTGAGCGAGAGTTCTGTTGGGTTGCCTGTATTATTTCTTGGTTCATGAGACAGGTGATTGGTTCTGTAATGTAAGTGACAACTCTGTCTGTCTCTTTATTATCTAAAACAGATTTTAGGGTATTAGAAGACCTATAGAATTTCCCTTTGATATACACGCCGTGTTTTGCAGGTGCTAAGATAATATTTTGAGTGCCCATAGACGGGTATCCGATAATTACTGCGGGATACATATTAATGTTTTGTACAACGACAAAGGTATCAGCAAACGTGCGCTTACCGACCTTGTACTGTACATGAGTTACGCCCACAACATTTAATTCATTATTCCCAATGCCTGAGAGCCTTATTCCGGACTTTTCTATAGGGAAATTTGAAAAGAGTAAATGATGAGTCCTTAAATCCATTATATTACGTGGACTACCAGAATCAAAAAAGAACAAAGTGAATGACTTATGGTCCAAATTTACTGCATGTAAGGTTGGTCGCAACTCGTTTTGACTAATAACTGCATGAATTTGTTGCAAATCTACGGGAACCTGCACAGATTTTTTTGATTCGGCCGTGTGTTTCATAGGAAAATCAATTGTCTCACAATGATCTGATAAATGATTAAACTGATTATTTGATACAAAAGATGTTGATATTGATGACCCAACATCGCCCTCTCCCCCCTTGGAGTGAACTACGTGGTATTTGTTTTGTTTATCACACCCTGAAAATTCGCTTGCCCTTGCGAGTTCTGGCTAGACGGCCCAGGAACAGAGGTACCTGAAGCACGATTTGTTTGTTTCTGCTGTTGTGCAGAATTTCCGTTTGGTTGTTTCTTCTTATAGTACTGAGGACCCTTCTTTTTATTTGCACTAGCAACTGGTTGCGTGTTTTGTAGCGTTTGGCTGTTGATTCCTCGAGTAGCAACGGTTATATGAATGAGTTGAACTATTGTGTATTGAACAAAAAACGCGTCCGACAGTCTGAAATCATGTGACCTGGTCGTTTACAGTTATAACAAACCATCCCTGCAACTTGATTATTATTATGTACCACATTTACTTGTTGTGGCTTGTTCTCATTTTTTGCAAAAACTTGAATGAGCGAAGGATCTAGGTCGGTACATTAGACATGTGTTTTTTGATTTGTTTATACACATCTAATTCCGTACTGTCGGGCTGCAATTTTTTATCAAAACACCGTACTAACGCTTCAGGCAACATTACAGTGATAGACGTAAGGTAGATCAAACGGATAAAATCTTTCACTTTGATTTAGCACTCGCAACCCACCCGGAGTTACCTAAACTATCCTGATATTCATTTAGCCGGTCGGCAATTAGCGCCGCCCGCTCGACAACATTGAGCTGAGTCATGGAGGCTTGGTTAAGGATATTTCTCAATGCCAATACTACATCTAAAGCCTCTTCACCCCCATACACGGACACGTAATCTTATTTTGAACTCGTCCCATGTAAGCGCTTCTTGGAAAGAAACCCCCCTTAGATACGCCACTTGCGTCGCCTTTAACAAAGTCAACGAAGCTCTTGGCCTCCTGTAATTGTTACTGCTGGTCTTGGGTCTGATGCTTTTTGCATTTTAAATGAGCGTCTACAGATGAGATCCATGCCTCAACATTTTGAGGCAGGAAACCCATTGACCCGACCTTGAAAAGGGACTATCGCTGACCTCGCGCTAAACGAGAGGTCACCCAACGTTGTTGGGGTTGGCCAGCCGGAAGTGGTTGCTCCATTTCGGCTTTCACTTTTTTCTTATCACTTCTATTCCTTGCAATCCTATCAAAATATCTATAAGAGTACACTCGACCACTACGTAAACGCATAAGCAATGTACTGTATAAGTGTGTTATAATAATAGGAAAATCCCCCAAAAGATACAAAAATACAGATAATATGATAAAATATTATACGGAGAATTCCTGCAAGAAATGGTTAATGACAACTAGAAAAGAAAAAAAATTAATCTGCGGGCGAGAACCTCGTAGTTGAAGATAGGTGCTGTAATGAAGGAAGATTAATATGGCGAACAACTCACCCCCAGAATACTGGACGATCGACTCTTGATGAACAACACTTCACTGAGGAAAAGACCTGAATAGATAAAAATGGTACTTAGCTCCAGATATATTGCGAAGGATTGTTGACATGGGATGACGTCACAGTTCCTGTCCACGTCTCGCGTCGGAAGTCGTGATGACGTCACGGCCTTCTCTCGGTGCACGATGCGCGGTGGAGTCCAAGATTGATGACGTCACAGCCTCCGTCCTTGCTAGATCGGGTGATGTTCTCTGTGTTTGTTTTCTTCTTTCCGTCGATGTTCGATGCCGCCCTCGTCCGGTGTAGATTCTCGAAGATAAGTGATAACAGTTGCTCAAACGTCAGTGTTAAATGCTTGTATTCCTCTCGATGAAGGACATCGTTGCGTCTTCATAAACTGTTGCGTTGATTGAAGATCCCGTTTCCTCTGTTTCGTTTGATGTTGAAGGTGGAAGTTAGTTCTTGTAGACCTTCGGTCGGCTGATATGGGTCTTGTTAATTATGTTCTTCGTTGAAGTAGCTTGCCACCATTTCTAAGTCTTATCGCTTGGCGATAGACTTTTTGTTCTTTCCTTGACGGCTGTTATCCGTAAGTAATGTTTGGTTCCTCTCATCTCCATTGGATATCTTAGTAGAGAGGTTCTTTCTTGTCTAGAGGAGATGATTCAAACAGGCTAGTTGAACAAGTTAACAACTTTATTCTGTAACTCCATACTAGGAGATGCATGCTCGGTCGGACGACCGATATGTTTGATAGTTGGCGTGGAACTGCCATTCTAAAGCATCGCGTCGATAGCGGAACATTAGCTATCTCAGCAATTCATATAAAAACACATACGTAGTTCGCCGGCTCGGAAGTTACAAGTTTCCGGCGTAGGTTAACAGGTCAACCGCTTCCCATGGAAGTTGTTGTGCAAAGTTATCATAACATAAAAATGTTGACAAAGCTTTGAGCTAGATCAGGCTACTGCAGACAACGCATAGCGTAATCTAAGGTCTGCTTTGGTCACGTAGAACCCTCCTAATGCCATGACCCCAGGTCACTGGTTTTAATATAATGTAATTCTTACATAATATATATATGATATATATATATATATAAATAATAAATATAATATATATATATATATATATATAGATTATATATATATATATATATATATATAAATAGTATATATAGATATAATATATATATATATATATATATAATTTTTTTTTATACGTAAAATATATATTACATTCTTCGATTCTGGTACCAATACATAAAGGAATGCAGGTGACACTTCTCTTTTCGCATACAATGAAATGTCTTATTATTATTTTATCATGCACACATTCAGATATATAAAAAATTGTAATAAATATAAAACTAAATATAAAATAAATGCAGAATACTCACTCGTAATCCTGACTCTTCGTTCTATTCTTGTTTTCTCCCTCCTCCATTGAAGAGTCTTGCATTTTTTTTTCCACTCGACATGACGAGGTACAGGTGGAGGAGGGAGACGCGCGCCCTTACTGCTGATGGACCCGGCGGCCCCGTGCGCCCTCCGCTGTCGGTTTAGGGGGCGCGCGCTCCAATACATGACCTTAGTGTGATACTTTCGGTCACACTCCACCCCCTATCCTGCAAAGAGCAACTTTGCAGAGACGACAGAAGAACCGGGTGTCTCTCCTTGCTGCCATTCATATGGCACACCCGGCACCGTTTCTGCCTTCGCCCTTCTAAGGCCTCAGTATGTGTTTTCCCCTGGCAGCAGCCGACACGCAGGGTCCACTACCCGACGAGAAGCGGTGATGGCGGGGCCGGCAGCAAGAGGGGCGTCGTCAGCAGGGGCGTCGTCAGCAGGGGCGGCGGCCAGCAGGGGCAGGGGCGGCAGGGGCACGCAGCAGGGGCGTCGTCAGCAGGGCGGCGGCAGCAGGGGCAGCGTCAGCAGGGGCGACGGGGCAGCAGGGGCGCGTCAGCAGGGGCGTCGTCAGCAGGCTCGTCGCAGGGACGGCGGCAGCAGGGGCGGCGGCAGGTCAAGCGAAGTTGGCCCTCCTATCTGCCCTTTCCTCTAGTGGGGCAGATCTGCAGCTCGGGGCAGGGGGTCAGTTATGGAAGGCCACTCATCGGGATCGAAGTTGATGAGGGCATTCCCGGCTACCTCTAGGAACTGTACGTGGGTCAACCTCGGAAGATTGTCACCGCGGTACCCACAGTACAGTATGTAGGCATTTTGGAGGGCCAACTGAAGGATGTATTTGAGGAGCTTCTGTGTCCACCTTCTGGTTATCCTGGCGAAGGGATAGTACTGGATGAGCTGATCAAAGAGATCAACTCCTCCATGTGCCTGTTGTAGTGCCCAATGACAGTAGGCCGCTCGGTACGAAACTCCTCAAACACAACTCGGCCCTGTCGACGTGTCTTCTTCCGCTGTACGATCTCTTCTTGGATGGGTTCATGACTCGTCGTAATAACAATGGGGACGAGTCGGACACCCTTCCAACAGATGACGAAGACAGCGGATGACTAGCGAACCTCTTGAGGACATTTCGGGGCCCCACGCACCAACCGAAGGGTACCACTGACGTGAACACCTGCTTCATACAGTTCCTGGGCCAGGGATACAGAGTTATAATAATTATCCATAAACAGGTGATATCCCTGGTTACGGAAACGTCCCACAAGGTTGAATACAGTGTCACGCAGCGTGGAGAATACCCCGGTATACACTGAAAAGTCCACAACATATCCAGTGTTGGCCTCGGTAATGAGAAAGAATTTCACACCATATTTCTTTGGCTTCTTGGGGTTATACACTTTTTATACTAAGACGTCCTTTGTAAGGCATCATCCCCTCATCCAAAGACAGGTTCTTTCCAGGAATCACGAGATTACTACACCGCTCACGGATATAATCCAACACTGTACGCACTAAAATGAGGCGATCACTGTTATTCCGGGGTATGCCCTTTGGTTGAAGGCGTTGAAGTACCTGTCCATCGCCAGGAAATTATCACGGGACATAACGCCAGGCACCATTCGGGCATACATAAAAAAAAAGAACCTTCTCTTCCAATATTGCCTGACGTCTATAGCAGGTGTCAAAACCAAAATAATGTGGAGCCCCAAAAAAATGTGCCATGTCAATGAGGTTGCAACCCCGCCAGTAATACGACAAGGTCGTCTTCAGCTCATACCGCAGTACCGAGCGTAGTCCACCGTCTCGTGTACCAGGTATTCCAGCAATTCGCGTAGAAAAGCTGGATGAATCCCAAAACAGTCAGTGGTCCACTGGTACGGTCATCCCAGGGGTTGCCGTGAAGGGGTGCATGTTAGGAGGGGTGGGGTCCTCCGTCCACCCCTCGTCACTTTCCGACGACCGACCTTCACCTTGGCTGGCGCGACGAGCCGACCTTCTACGTGCCCGTGCGCGCGCACGCGCACAGGTGCGGGCACGATGCACACTATCCCCCCCCCCCCATTGGCCCATCACCCTCACTTAGGCCCTCACTTTCTGTATCGTCCTCTGCGATAAAACTTGAGGCCCGTATCCCCACCCTCCCCCTCCCCCTCCCCCTCAGATTCCCCCTCGTATGCACTGAATTCGAGCTCACTTTCGGGATGTGAGCCTCGAACGGACATTGGGGGCAAATATTCATCCTCACTTTCAGGGATGATGTCCTCATCACTCGATGACCATCCGCCATCAAAATGAGGACTTGCGACATGTTCCCGATCAAGCTCCGAAAGATATTAGTCTATGTCCCTTGGTTGGAGGCCTCCCAAATGCCTACGAATGCCACCTAAGGACGCCCACATGCTTCCTAGGGGTAACCAAAGGCAAACGATGTGTTCCCGAAACACTTTCAGCCACACGTGGCCGCACAGAACGGCCTTGAGGCGCGGGGTCATGCTGGGTGCTTGGCCCCTCGCCAGCATCCATGTCCAAAACTCGCCTTACACGATCCCTTCCGACGGGTAAAACGCGCCTTTCACGGTTCACACGTCGTTGAGACATATCTAGGAATGTCTTGTAGCAATACAAATGCTCAAAGTCTCGCACAAGTCCAGAAAAACACGCTTTTCACGAAAGATCGCTCTCGGATGGTGCGCTACTGATGCTGGCTGGAGCGAGAAGAAGGGATATCGCGCATGCGCACCTGGGTCACGCTTCAAAACAAAACAAGGCCTTGATCCGTGGACTCCCAGCATTCCCCAAGGCGCGTGATTCAAAAGTTTTAGGCTGGTAGGCCTATAAGTATTTTTCCGCGAATTTTAAAAAAACTTTTGTATGTCGACGTAAAATACGTCCAGTCGGCACCCGACAGACAATTTATCTCGACGTAAAATACGTCCAGTCGGCGTTTAAGGGCTAGTGTGAATATAATACCTTGATATAATCTCTCTCTATTAACAATAGTTGGGGTAATCCTTCAGAATGTCGTTTAATTTGGAGAAATTTATGAATGATATAAAAGGAGAAATTTTGAATTTACGTTATGCTAAAAAACAGGAATTATTGTATGTAGCCCAGCGATGTGGTTTTGAGGTCGACCCAAAACATCTGAAAGCTATAATTATTGGTAAAATCCTGCAATTCTTAATTAATAAGTGAATCATCGAAGATGATGATGAGGACGTCGATGAATTGCGATCCCTTACTGGAGCATATGCCACCCCTGGAATAGATCCGAATATTGAAAAGTTGCGTCTTCAAATACATTTGCAACAAGAACAACAGAAAACTGCTGCAACAGAAAACTAGAACTTAAAAAGCAACAGGTAGAACTTCAAAAGAAACATGAAGAACTTCAAAAGCATCAGGAATTATTGGCATTGGAGTATGAACACAAGTGTAAAGTGGCTGAACTAGAGATACAAAAGGAATAGAAGTCGGCAAATATACAGATTAAGCTGAAAACTGATGGAGAGATACCCAGTAAGTTCGACATACTCAAAGCTAAAAAGCTACTTCCGGAATTTGATAAAAAGGACCCAGAGGTATTCTTTACAACGTTCGAAGACACTGCTAAAACCTTGAAGTGGCCTCAGGAGCAATGGGCAATGGTTGTCAGAAATCAGTTCAAAGGTAAGGCAGCATATGTAATCTCTCAGATGGTTAAAGTAAAGGAGTATGATGTGATTAAAAAGGCAGTTTTAGATGCTTATGCCATCACAGCTGAAGGTTATCGGCAACAGTTCCGCCACTCTTACAAAACGCCTTCACAAACTTTTGTTGAATTTTGTAATGACAAAGTTAGGCAATTTACAAAGTGGTTGCAAAAGACAGGTGTTTCAGATTTTGAATCCTTACAAAATCTTATCTTAATGGAAGAGTTTATTAGGAAATTACCAAGTAACATTGCTACCTTCATTCTCGAAAAGGGAGAAACCAATTTGTTGAAAGCAGCCAGTTTAGCTGATGATTACTACTTGATCCATAAAACATATAAACCATTTAACAAATCTATTTCTTCATCATCCACAGCATATTGTTCCTATTGTAAGCAAGAAGGGCATTACATAGAGAACTGTCCTAATCCTTTGTGTAAGAAGTCTGATGTTGGAAAGAATTCTCCTAACCCTAATAGGAAGGATAATAAGAAAACATTTCATGTTGCTGCTCAAGAATTAGATGAGGACGTCTTCAAACCTTTCACTTGTAAAGGCACAGTGAATGGTATTCCAGTGACTTGCTTATGGGATACAGGATCCTCCCAAACTGTGGTAGCTCTGCCCTCACAGGACTTCAAACTGAGACATGAGTATGTTACCGTTTCTGACCTCAGTACCACCAAATCCATGCCTTTGGCAGAGGTGAATTTACAGTGTCCTTACTATCAAGGTAATGTTTTAATTGCAGTTTCACGAGATCCTTTGCCTTGTTCATCTATCCAGCTTTTAATTGGTAATGATCTTGCAGGGGCCATTGTTAATCCAGTAGTATCTGATCCTGATATTCTTATAGAAAATGAGTCCAATAAATTAAATAATGCTGTTATTCAAACGACATCAATTAAACCAATTGTTATAGATCGTGGAAATAGAGTAGATAAGACATTAGACCTTATAAATATGACCAAATCAAACTTCAAGGACTTGCAGAATAAAGACCCTGTCCTTAAGGCTCTTTGGAAGAAAGTTGCAGACCCAGATGATAATCCCAAAACTCCTTACTTTTATCTTGATAAGGATTTGCTTTTTCGACATTTTAGGTCCTCCAAAGCACCAGCAACCACAACATGGTTTGACTGTCATCAACTTGTTGTACCACGCTCCCTAGTTCCAGCTCTTCTTGAATTAGCCCACTCTCATGTGAACCACTTTGGAGTCAACAAGACACTCTCTACCTTAGCTGACGACTTCTTCTGGCCTGGGATGAAGAAGGACATTTAACAATTTATTAAAGCATGTCATCATTGCCAGACTACAGGCAAACCCAATGAGAGACTTCCACAAGCCCCTCTTCAGCCCATATCCGTACCAAAGTTTCCCTTTGAGAGGATTATCATAGATTGTGTTGGCCCAATGCTTAGGACTAAGCAAGGTAATGAGTATTTACTTACTGTTCTTTGCCCAACAACTAGATATCCCATAGCAGTGCCAATAAAGAATATAAATGCTAAAACTATAATTGGTCAACTTGTCAAAATTTTCACAACCTATGGATTTCCAAAGACATTGCAATGTGATAGAGGCACAAACTTCACTAGTAAGCTTTTTCAACAAGCTATGAGAGAATTCAATATTCATATCATATATGCTTCTGCTTATCCCCAAAGTAACGGTGCCCTAGAAAGGGTTCACCAAACTATTAAAAATCTACTTCGGAAGTACATGCAGGAAACTTCAGAACAGTGGGATAAAGACATAGATCTTCTGATATATATTATACGAAGTGTACCACAAGAGTCCACTGGAGTGTCCCCTTTCGAATTAATGTTCGGAAGAAAGCCCCGAACCACTCTCAGTATGGTGAAGGAAAATCTAATTCACAACAAGGAAGAGGAGATTACAAACATTTTGTCATATCTACAGGAACTAAAAGATAAAATTGTATCAATTCATGTATTTGCTAATACTAATCTTTTGCATTCCCAGGAGAAGATGTCCCGCTTATATGATAAAAAGGCAAAGCTTCGTGTTTTTCAGCCAGGAGATGAGGTGCTTGTCTATCATCCCATACCCGGTTCCCCCTTACGTGAAAAATTTATGGGACCTTACAAAGTGCTTCAAAGAATTTCTAAGGTAAACTATGTTCTCTCTACTCCTGATCGTAGACGATCAAAGCAACTAGTGCATGTGAATTTGTTGAAGGCATATCAAGCACCTACTCAAATGGTAAGTCATCTCTTCAATTTCTTCTGAGGCGAAAATACTACCACTAGAGGAAATTTCCTCAGAATTGCTCCTAGATCTCCCTGAAGATGATCAACTAATTAACTGGAAAGACAACACCAACAGTCAGGTTTTAAAATCCTTGCCCAGTTATTTTACAGGAATACCATCTCCTCAGAGAAAATTACTATCTCAATTGCTCTCCAGGTTTCATGATGTATGTTCTGACAATTTGCAGAGAAGTCAAACCATTCAACATGACATAGTCATCGAGTCAGGTGTTACTCCCATACGCCAGACGTACTACCGTATGGTAGGCAAGAAGTTGGATTCGTTGAAACAAGAGGTACAGTATTTACTAGATAATGACCTTGCAGAACCAAGCACTTCACCATGGGCCTCACCCTGTCTCCTAGTACCTAAACCTAATAATCAACTAAGACTCTATACTGATTATCGTAAGATAAATAAGGTAACCGTAAAAGATTCATTCCCATTACCTAGAATCAATGATATCCTTGATAGCATTGGTAATAAGAAAATTCTTACAAGGATAGACTTAATGAAAGGCTATTACCAAGTACCTCTAACTCAATCTGCTAAAGAAATCTCGTTATTTATAACTCCATTTGGGTTATTCTCTTAAAAGGTCATGCCATTTGGTTTAACTAATGCGCCCGCCACCTTTCAAAGGATGATGTCAGAGGTAATAAGAAATATGAAAGACACTTACGTATATATAGATGACGTGGTGGTAGCTAGTGACGACTGGGACGAACACCTGCAGACCCTCGAAGAACTCTTCCATCGCTTCATACCTTCAAGGTTAACAGTTAATTTGGCCAAGAGTGCCTTTGGGAGAGCTAAGGTAACTTATCTAGGGCATACCATCGGAGGTGGAAGTATAATGCCCAAAGACGCCAACATTGCAAGTATACTTGATTATCCAATTCCAACAAACAAGAAAGAGTTAAAATCATTTCTAGGAATGACTACATACTATTCTCGCTTTATTAAGAACTACTCTAAAATCACAGATGCTTTATATAATTTAACATCTCCAAAGATCTCTTTTTATTGGGAAGAAAAGCATCAACAGCTCTTTAATAATCTTAAAAGAGTATTTATATCTAAACCCATTCTTAAAGCCCAAAACTTCAATCAAGATTTTTTACTCCAGGTAGATGCAAGCAATTCGGGATAAAGTGCAGTACTACTACAGATGTCATCAGCTTGCAAGTCTGGAGATGAGCCGCCACTGGACTACTTGTTTCCAGTATCTTATTTCTCAGGCTCATTCAAAGGTTCACAAATTAGATGGGCAACCATAGAAAAGGAGCTTTTTGCCATCATAGCTGCTCTTCGTCACTTTGCTCCATATTTAGAATGCAACCACAAGGTCATCGTCTATACAGATCATCGACCTCTAACCTTCCTGGATAGATCACGTCTACTGAACGACAAATTGTTACGCTGGTCGTACTATCTAACCAGATATAATCTTGAGCTCCGAACAATCCCAGGACATCAAAACAAAATTGCCGACGCATTATCCAGACTTCCCGCTGTCTCTCATCCCAGCCATCCTAAGTAGGATGCTCTTTGGGGGGAGGATCTATGACGGAACGTCACACTTATTAGTAATAATTATTTGTAACTATGAAATTATCGGGTGTTTAATGTTCAACGCCATCTATTATCAGTTATGTTAACTATTCTACATTATCCTTGGTTTCTTTTCCTTAACTTAGTCATACAGATATTTGCATTCCTTAGTTTTCGTTACACTTGTAATTTGTATTTTTCTTTAGAGAACTATTCAGTGCAGTGTTGAAAACATCTTTTTCTTTTGCTTATCATTATTAGTGTTTTTGTAATATTACTTGTGAAAGTAACTATATTGGAATTTAAGTTTATTTATTTAAGTATTAAATTAACATTTGTCTTTAGTGTTTAATTAAGATCCGGCTGGATTGGAGAGGTAATTAAAAGTGGTTAAAATAGAGGTGGTTTAAAATAGAGGTGAAAATAAACAATAATTGAAGCAGACAAAAAGACTAATATTTTTGTTGGTGGTGATATTTTAAATTTATGAGGGATAACTTGAGTGATTACAGACCAGCAACATCCCTACACCTAGCCACCAGGTAAGATTCACTCGAGTCCCGTCATAATATACTATATATATATATATATATATGATATATATAGTATATATATATATATATATATATATATATATATACTATATATAGATATAGATATAGATATAGATATAGATATAGATATAGATATAGATATAGATATCTATAGATATCTATAGATATCTATAGATATGCCTATGAACATATCTAATAAAAGGAGCCCATAAAAAGGCCAAAATATAGAAAGTAAGTACTATATTTCAAAGACTGCCGTCTCTCTCTTCAGGTAAGTAATGATTCATTATCTAACTCAAAGCAGATGTTAAGAAAAAAGGCAGTTAAAGTAGCGTCACTCTCCTGTAGTGCACCGTGTCAAAGCACTGATCCGCTAGGTCCGGAATTGTCCTTTGTAACCAGGTGGCTTATTTTGACAAAAGTTCCAACTAGGTTTTTCTTAAGTAATTATGTATTTGCGTTTTAATGTCTGATGGCTTTTCTACGATTATGATAGTAATACTTATGGGAAATAAGTTGTTTTTGTCTAATGTAGTAGGGGGTGTAGAATAACTCAAAAACAACTCATTTTCCACATCAATTACTATCATAATAACTCAAAACTCTTTAAACCACATAAGAAAATACATAATTATTTAAGGAAAGCGGAGTTGGAACTGTTGTAAAAATTTATCGAGTCTGCTTTGATAGCATGGAATATTCTGAATTCAATGTGTCATTAAACTAACCGTGTGTTTATTAACTCACATGTGGCCTCTCCCCAAAGTTTCCACGGTTGTTTGTCAATTACAAACTTCAGTCGCGTTCAAACGTGGAATACTTTAGTCTGGCATTATATTATTTCGTTTTCTACGTTCGTGGCCGCAAGAGAAAACGACAAAGGCTTTGATTCAACCTTAACTAACGTATATATTTCAAGTACGGTACAGGCAATTCCTCGGCATTGTTTCCGATGTAAATAGCGCTCTGTCTGTGATTTGGAAGGCATTTCTCAACCAGATTTCTACTTTAACATTAAATAAACTGGAGGGAGACGCTGTTTACATGCTCCCAGTCCAACTGAAGATATTAATTAACGGCCAATCTCATTTCCTTAATTATAGGCTAAAGTAAGCTACTCTGAGGACCAGAGATTATGACAGGTAGCTGGGTACTGATGATTTATTTACAGACAAACTAGGTTGACATAGACAGGTGCGGACGGGTAATTAGTGCAGTCTCGCACCGCGAACAGAAATGACTCTGAGACAGGAAATTTGTGTTTTCTTACAGACATACATTTAGATATATTAAGGCGTACAAATAATGGAATTGCATGTGTTATTCATCGGCGGAAAGGCCGCGGAACGCTCTATCGGACGGAAGTAAGAACAACGCGACTTGATGATTGGGTTCGATGAAAATAGGGAAAAAGCGTTGTCCTTACACTACCTTCATTAAAAAAAGAAAAAAAAATCTCATTAAAGATGCTTTGAAATTTTATAGTTTATTATTTTCGGATATTAACCACATGTCTTTCATAGTTCCTTTTGCATAATTGAGTATATTACCATTATGAATATTGACTCTCCTTGGCATCATTGCAATAGCATATCATAACAATGGATTTCGAAGAAGTAAAATTTATCTGGCATATATATATATATATATATATATATATATATATATATATATATATATATATATATATATATATACGTATATAGATGAATTAATAAGCGTTTTGGCAATAGACAATACATTCTTTGCACAATCCTGCATTTACCATGCTATATTAGTAATTTATTCTGAAGTGCTTAGAATATGCTTTCCTTAATATTTCAGCCAAGAATCTAAACTGGCAGTTGTCATTTCCCGTGTAAACGAGAAGGCATTCTACAGATCCACCAAAATTTCTTCCGCGCCTAAGTTATGCTCACGGATACAGTTATTCATCAAATCAAAATCCCACACCTGGACCGTATTTGCTGTTACCAATAAGTTGGAAATATATAAAGACAACAATATTTGGGATGTGTTTTATACTATGGCAATGAAAGCAATGCAAAAAACTGTCTGGATGTGCCTTAACGCTATTAGTAAAGCGATAAATAATGTTCAACAGCATTTACAGACTTCTGTGCATTGAAGACCCCCCTGTCTCGACTTTCACACATATTGTAAAGGATTTATACGTAAAACTCTTCAAACAGATGGCAACGCAGCATAAACATTCAGTCAGATGGGAACACCAAATTTCTGCTCTCATAAACCATACAAG